>NC_056731.1:1573913953-1573938953 GCF_019279795.1 Protopterus annectens | reverse complement strand
CAGTGGTGCCCACATGGTGGGAAACTGTCAGGTTGCTACCAACCTCAGTGCATAAGTCACCTCATACCTGATTGTATGGTGGATATGTCCAATTTGCACTTGAAGACAGCTTTAGGGTACATCACCTGTGCCCTTATTTGCTTGTACAGACCAAGGTGACATTGCTTCCAATGAGGCACCTGTTCCTTCTTGACCCATCCAACAATTGTTTCCACATATTATGGTATTTGTGTATTGCTGCTGTCCACCAGAGGCATTTACCCTAGCTTGAGAGAGATGATTTTGTCCTGTCAGGTATTGCTGAGTCCATACAGCTATGTAGGTGCTCACATATTATTGTGGTGAAGCCTGGACACTGCTGCTAGTTCCAACAAATGGGACATTGGCTGTACTACTTATACCTACTCTGAGGGGATTTATAGTCATTTGTGTACAGTTCATTCTGTTTGACACTGTAAAGGGGAGGTCAGGGGAGATGGTGACCTGAACAATGATGGCTATGTGGTCAGATATTACCAAGGGGGATGGCACTGTAGGAGTGCTACAGTGGCTACTCATGTTGGTTCTGACCAGGTACAGGAGATTACCACCTGCCATAAGAGTGTTGTCCGGCTGATCCACTGCATTGCCATTGACAAAGCTGAGGAATCTATGTGTATTCATGTTCAGGTGGCATAGGTCATGCACAGTATGGTTGGGTATTTGAAGTCACCCAGGAGCAGGGTAGATGAATGAATCCTGGGAGATTCCTGCAGGTCCCAATAGGTGTGGTGGGTGTCCATAGTCATGGTTGGAGGCCTGTAGCTAGCTATGGTTTGAATAGGTGTTTTGTCAACTGTTAACTGCACTTGGGATGTCACCATGGATCATACAGTATGGCAAGCCTGGAGGTGTGCATGCATATGCTAATGTTCAACACTTCACCTCCTGTGGCTTTGCAGGCCTCCATTTGGGGTCTAAATGTATGATGGTATGAGTGACCTGGCAAGGTTGGTGTGCTCTCCACAGCTAGAAAGCAGGTGTCAGTGACTGCACAAATGTCAGCATCCTACAGGACAAGGTACACTTGCACTGACATGGGTTTCATGGTAAGACACCTTAGCTCCTGTTAGAGCAAGACATCTGCACAAAGGCACACATCAGTGGTGAGCAAAAGCCAGTAAATAGTGTCACTTTATTAATCTAGCTGAAACACACTTAGTTGCCAGCAAAGACGATGTCACATTCACAGGTGTACTCTGGAAGATATGACATCTGAGAATCAAATGTATGCTAATATGGTATGACTTCAGTCTTTAATGGGTTGCCATTGATGTGCCATACAATACACAACTGTCTGAGGCATTAACTACAAATATAAGGCAGACATGTGGTCAGTCTGCAGAACTCTGGACAGTTGTCAGGTATGGGCTCAGTATATCACATACAGTTCAACACATACATCTGCACCTGTCATGTAGTATGCACATATCCTATATACCTCTATTACATTTGTAAGACAAGCATATGTATAAGAGTAGGATTTACAGGTGACATATGAATAATTACAATATCCCAGGTAGCTGGCCTACCAGTGACACACTCAGTATTGGATAACAGAGACTCCATTAGTAGTCATACATGAGTTGACCTTTGCTGGGGTGACTCAGGGGCCAGAGATGTGCTCCATGTCAATGCAGACAGGGCAAGCGGGAATGGCCATAGGTGCTGGAATGCAGCATGTGAGTCCAGCAGGTCTTGTTGCGGCCTAGTGTTTAATGTCCCATTTGAAATAATTTCATCCCCCCTTCTGCATTCTATTACAAGCTTACATGATTGACATACCTGTTATAGTGCTCAGGAGTTTCCTCACAACAATTCAAATGGTTAGGTTTTTGTAGTCACAGTCTGTTTTGGTGTAGATGGGTTGAGACCTGTGTTGCATAGACAGCAGCTTGCCTTTTGTAGGTACTGCTCATGAGCAGGTTATGGCCTGTGCACCAATCGGTGTCTCCCACTTGCTACTTGCATCCAAAGCAGCTGTGTTGTCTTTCCATTTGCCAATGCCATAGCAACACAGTGCTATAATTACGGCCTTCATGTGGGCCTTGCTCCTTTTCCTTGTCTGTGTGGAGGGCATTATGGAGGTGTGGGGGCTACAGCTTTACATACAGTAGGTGGGAATACTTCTCAGGACAGGACATGTGGAGACACCCCAACAACATGGGGGACAAAGCTCCAGAATTGGGTAAAGATTGTAAGTCAGTAATGCTGTTATACACACAGAGGGTTGCTAATTTACAGGGTTCATCTGGACATGCATTTTCTGTGTGACTTGACATCTGACAGTGATATGTCTCTGACATACCTCTCAACTGTCCCGATGTCCACAGACTGCCCAGAGGTTTGCCTGTTATGTTATGTTTGGTCTGTTCCTCAGACAATGTCTGTTTTTGTGGAATCAGTAGGATAATGTGAGGATTGTAGTCAGTAACTGTTGACATCCATTGGTGTTTCAGACATCATATCCTTCAGGGATGTTATGTTACAACAAAGACTGTGACACTGGCAACTGTTTCAGTTTGTAACACCATTATGTGAGATATGTCCCACTTTCCGGCCCCCTGTCCCCCAAGTATGTCATGCTTTGTCCAGATGTCTTGCAGTAAGGGGGACAGAGGTATGTGATATCATTATTTAGTGACTACACTCAAAGTATCATCCCATTGACTTAGCAGACTCCTGGAAGTGGTATGCAGCAGTGGCCATGCATATGGTCTCACACCCTGGACATTCTGTGGAGATCTGTACGTATGAGAGTTATGTATGTCTGGCCATTGTGAACAAACTGCCAAGATTGTGTGGCAGTGTTGTGTGTAGATTTTTTGTTGGACTGAGTAGGGAGAGTAGCAGATGTGACTGTCACAGATCCTTTTTCTATCTGACTGGGCATGCTGCTATGGCTTCTGGTGGTCTATCCGGTGTGTATGCTTGTAGGGGCAGACTGAGAAATGTTCTGTAACACCTCATGATTCCCAGTACACTATGAGTTGGACCAGTATATGTTGGTGTAGTGTGTGACTGGGAATCAGGATATGTTTGTTCAAACAGCCTTTCTACTCTAGAGTTCATTTGGGGTACTGGTATGTGGCTGTGACTGTGGTGCAAATGGTTGTGGGTGGACATTTCTGTACCACTATCTGCTTTTCCCTACAGTTCCATCCCTGTAGTGCATGATATATTTGGATATACATGGGTAACTGCTCAGAGCTGATTTGGGTTAGTGTCGTGTTGGTCTTACTGTGGTTCAGAAGGTGCTGGGTGACATGGTTGGCAAGTGTCATGGGTTTTTCCATTCTGTTACATGACTATGATTATACCTCTCCACTATCCAGATGTCTAGACACTGTCTAGATGCATGGCTCATATGTTTTGTCTGTTGGCCACAACAGTTGTGGGTTTCTGAGAAATTACTGGGATGATGTGAGCATTGACATCAGTAAATAATGACATTTATTTGTGTTTCAGACCTGGAATCTATCTGGAATTGTATAATTGTATGTTAAAGCAAACCATGCTACTCTAGCAGACTTCTACGCATATGACAGCCATATTTCAAAGATGTCACTATTGTTTGCCCTTCATCCCCCAGTTTGTCGGGCTTTTTGCAAATGTGTTGCAGTAAGAGGTTGGTTGGTTTATATATATATATATATATATATATATATATATATATATATATATATATATATATATGTTTACTATCAAAAGGTTGAAATTCATATGGTCTAATGTTCATTTGATCGACCCATATGGTCGACACCTGAATATTAAGTTGTTCATATGGTTGACAGGAAGTGCATGCAAATTACCTGTCGACATTATGTTGACAACAGGGCAAGAATATACCCTTGTCTGCACTGTTGTGCAGTCTCGGAGTTGTAATATATAAGTAACATGGGGTGTGGGGGGTGCAGGGGGGCACACCCCCCTGCAAAAACACTACTGTCAGTGCTGTAGGTGTTTTTCAACTATTTAAACTTTGACATTTTTTTTCAGTATTTTGAAAGTTCGGTGTAATGACTTTCGATGTTATGAGTGTCGACCATATGAATTTCAACCTTTTGATAGTAAACCATATATATATATATATATATATATATATATATATATATATATATATATGTGTGTATATATATATATATATATATATATATATATATATATAGCTACGCACACATATATATATATATATATATATATATATATATATATAGAGAGAGAGAGAAAGAGAGAGAGAGAGAGAGTGAGAGAGATGTATATATATATTGGTGTCTATATATACATATAGATGTATATAACAGTACTACAGATATATAATATACGGATATATAATTCCCCCTTATGTTGAATGACTGTTGCGCATGGTATGTTTGTAAAAACATTACAAGTTACTACAGCTCAGATGGAGTAGAGGTATGTTGCTGTGATTGTAGTGCACAGCATCCCAGGTATGAGACTAGGCAGGGCTTATTATTTTGTTGCCGGGCAGAACAAGGGCTGATGGAGACAGAATGATTAATGCACTTTTAAGCAGTTGTAAGTGGGTTTGCATGGTTTTGCGCAGAGCTAAGTGATGCTTAACAGATGGTTAAGCCCTGTTAGCTTTACTTAGCACCACTTATGCCCACTTACACCCGCGCTAATTTTCTTTAAAGAAAAGAAAAAAGGGTGATAGGAAAGTGGTGAAATGGGGGCAAGCAGGGGGGTAAAACATTATAAAAAGCAGCTAGAGATGTGCAGAAAGGGTGTAGGAAAGGACCATAGCTCTACATTTCTTTGGCAGCAACAGCTGTGAATAATGTGTAGAATTTGGAATTTACAGCCTCACACCCCACAGGGATGGGTGTTGGTGACAGACATTTGCAGAATAATCTGTGGGCTGATTGATTAGTTTCACTGTTCATGGGATGAAATGTAGAGCTATGTATGGGGCAATGATTTTTTTTTTTGCGGGATGGATGCCTTTTTTTTTAAAGTGAGAGTAGGATGTTGGGGAACGGCTGTAGGTAAGTTTGGGGAGGTAGGTTGGGTGGGATAGGTTGCATTTGGAGACAGACAAGACAGCAGATGGGGAGGTATATGACACATGAAGGGGTAAACACCTTTGACAGGAAGGGTGGTTGGGAATCTGAAGCCCATGAGCCCCCAAATGGATACAGTGGGACTGAGGTCCCCAACCATGGGCAGTCACCACTACTTCTTCATGGCCCCAAAGGTGGCTGTGCTGGGGGCTGGACAGGAGGGGTGGCTTGCCCCTCGAGGTGTTCCAGGCATCCCTCAATCTGGCACAGCTGCTCATCCAACTCTGCTCAGATGGCGCTGTGCACCAAACCCCGGAACTGACTGTGGGTGACAGGCTCCTGTCCATGCCCGCTCCCAGGGGGGGATGGGCCCCATCCCCTAAGGTGGTTCCACCAGAAGGTGGTGCAGGACCAATGGACGAGGAAGTCCTGTGTTAGGTTCCACATGCTGGGGCCCAGTGCCATGGCCAGATGAGGCATGACTGGCGGATCCACCAGAAACTGCCTTCCCAAACCTGCTATGGTGTTGAGGTTTTAAAAAATATGTTGGTTAGTCATGAACAACACATTTCAAGATTAGTTATAACAGCATGTGTGGGTGTTCCAATTAACCCCATAAAATAGATTTCAAACAGTTGCATAGCAAAATGAACACATGAATAAATGGAACAACAGTATTCATCATAACAGCATGCCAGTAACATTGATGGCAACAGGCCACCAACAATGGTATTTGAACAAGGTATGTTAACATGCAACCAATCAAATATATGAACAATAATAGAAAACAAGTCCCAACATTAGGTTTGGAGAACTACATACTCATAGTATATGAATAATAATTATTGATGCAGATGAGGGGTGGGGGGGAGAGACAATAAGTCCATTAACATCTGTTTATGCTTCTGTTTTCCACAACAGTATTGCTCAATACTCTATGAGTCTGCCCTCACTTTACATCTACCTGTGGCCCATAGCTTCTGTAGCACAAATATATCTATTAAACTGTTAGCCTGGAATGGTATGGGGCAAACTGTGACTCCTCTGGGTATATGGCTAGGGGGACTAGTACAAGTCAGGTTTACATATCTGGCACAGGAGGGGTACGCTGAATTGCTGTTATGTGAGTGTGCTACTGGCATACTACAACTGGTTTCCTATCTGTGTCAAGGATTATTGGCAGCAGTGACCACTACCCATGACAATGTGACACTTGAGAGACATGTATCGGGAAGAGTGTATGATGTATGTACCTATCCTGCTGCCATTTGCAGGCATGTGGTGGGACAGTTGAACAGTTGTACACAGTTTATTTCTCATCTCACTGAGCTACTGGGGAACTGCTGTTTCTTGTTTCACTGGTTTCTGCCAAATAGTCTCTTGGTTAAACAGTCTGAACTTGTAATCCTGTCATGCATGCATGACCGGTAGTTACTGTACTGTGCATTAATCCTTTAGATTACTACAATCTGGAAAACAAAGGTTAACACAAGGCAATGCTGGATGGAACACACTTTGAAACTTTACACATTACTATTCAGGATTCAGAGCTTAGTGCAGTATACATTTCATATTTCATTTATATCTTGTTTTACAGCTCCATCATCTACAGATTTTCTTAACAGCTGGTTCACAGAACAACCTCAGTTAATGTATGCTATTACAGCCACATTTGCTGTGAAGAACATGTATATGTTCTATATGTCTACAACAACATACCAGAGTAAACACAACAGTTGTTTTGTAGGGATCTTTATTATACATCAATATTAATCAGACAAACTTTTTATTTATTCAGTTAACACAGTAACAGTATACCTACTAGCAGTAAGCAATGCACTCTTTCTTAGCTATTTGCACAATATACTGCAAAATAGATTTGCACTCACCAGCCTGTCGGTGCAGCCTCAGCAGTCTGTTGACATTACTAGCCCTCTCTGTTGCAGCTCTAGGGGAGAAAAACAAACATTATGCATACCTGTCTATCACATTCTCAGGCTAGTATTTGCTACAAGCTACTTGATAGTGATACTTACTCACTACTGGAGCATTCTGTGCCTGTGCATCTTGGATTCACTGGGCTAAGACCACCCCTTCCTCCTCTTTAGGTCAGCATAGTGGTGCTGTACTTGCTCACCAGTCTGGGGGATGCCAATAGCACTGGTGAGATCACGTGTGAGATGGTCCCAGGGCTCTTCTTTGTATTGTGAGCCCTGTACTGGGCCTGCAGCAGTCTCTCATCATGGTTTCCTACAAGGAATCCAGCCATGATCCTGGATTCCTGAATGCTCCAGTGCTGAGCCCAAAAGCGCACTCTTTCACCTACACCAGCCATAGTACCTGCACAGATTAATTATAACAGATTCGGGATGTATTCCTGCCTGTGCCATTTAAATAAGGCTATATTTCCACCCTTTGCCATCATCTGACCATTTTGAAAATGCTAAGCTCAGCTAACCAGTGTGTAATTCTGCTAAGCTGAGTTAAACAGTGCTTAAAGGGGTAATAGCTGAGCACTGCTTAACAGTGCACACATCTGCTTAGCTGAGCTACCTGCTGCTTAGCATTCAAGTCTAAGCAATGCTTAAACCTGGTAAGCATAGCTGAGCATTGCTCACCATTGCTCACTTTTCATTTTTAAAAAAATATCAGAATAATGTGTATATGATTTACTTTACATGACATCCCTCTATGTGCTTTCATTACATTAGCAAGGGGTGTGACTATACTGTATGGGCCACTTGTGTATACATGGGTGGTTTCACATGTTATATACACTCACACTTCCATTTTAGAACAGATACACTACCCTGGATGACAAAAATCAATTACTACATACTTTAAGATGAAAATAATGATTTTAACACTGCTTTCCCATGTAAAAATAAATTGCCTGTCTTAATACTCAAACCATTAATGCCTGCATGTAAAGCCAGGACTCTAAACACTACACTGTCTCAGTTTGGGGATTTTAGCTGTATATTTTTATCTCCTATGGGGTGTTTAAGCAATGCTGGGCAGAGGGCCATAACACACACACACACACACACACACACACACACACACACACACACACACACACACACACACACACACACACACACACACACACACACACACACACACACACACACACACCTACTCAGCTATGCTTAAACATTCCTTAGTATGGAAAAAAAAATATTTAACTATTTATGTCCTTGTACAGCTTTATTACTCTAGGATGTTGACGGCTATGTGAGGCAGGCATCTGGGCATTCTGCAGACACCTGTACGGTTGAGGGCTTTGCCCATACAGCACTTTCACATGGCAGACATTTCTGTTTCAGTCTTCATACCCTGCAGGAAGTCTGTGCTACTGCAAACCTTTTATTCTGTCAGCTTTGTCAGTGCACTTTTTCAAACATGTCCCTGTTTATGTGCCTTTGTCCCCCCATTATTTATGTCTTTGTACAGCATTCTTGCTCTATGAGGTTAAGAGGTATGTGAGGCAGGCATCTGGGCATTCTGCGGAAACCTTTATAGTTGAGGGCCATGCATACCTCTCAACTGTACAAATTTTCTCAGAATGCCCAGATTGTTGCCTCGTATTTTTGCCCTGTTTCTGTTCAAATTGTGGTTTTCTGGCAAGTCATTGAGGACTGCAGTCAGGAAATCATGGTATACATTTGAGTTTCAGACATCTACAGAACTTGTCACACACCCTCTGCATTGCTTTCGTGCTCCCCTATGCATTTCAGTGTCCACAGACACTGAAATACTCATTTATTTTATTTCAGTGTCCGTGTTTTTTTTTTTTTTTTTTGTCTGATAGTTAATACACGGGATTAAGGCTATACACTGTCAACCAGTGACTTCTTGCAGTTCAGGGTTCCATTTCTCACCTTCCACTTTCTTACTGTGTGACTCTAAGACAGTCATTTAACCAGACAGTGCAGTGGTACAACTGGAAAACTGGACTAGGCTCCTCAACAGTCTCCTGAATTAATGCCTATTGACTAGCTGTAAATCTAATCTTAAAATAAATTCAAATTCTTCTTCTATCAAATCTCCAGACTACTCTGTCTGCTATATGTAGCACCACTTATGGTCCATATTTCACTTTCAAAACAAACTTCTGTGCAATCTCAATCATGTTTTGTACAGTGACATTTTGAATTTGCTTTGCAAGGTTTTATGGGCTGTTTCTAACTTGTCTTTTGTACAATAAACATACTTATGGAATGTCTAACAACTTTGTGGCAAAGATTTTGACTCTGTTGTGATCCACTCTAAAATCAGAAATTATAAGGTTAAATCACTTGAAAAAATAAAGTATTTTGCAGAGGTCTGTACCCCTCAACCTTTCACGTATCAGCTACAAGGTCACACCGTATCTGGGAAAGAAGTCCTTAGGACATCATAACTTTGATTTTGGGAGAAAACCTGGTTTTCACATACTAGTGATTTATCGGGTACATATTACATTGTTGAACTTTTAAAAGTTTGAACGCCATGTGGTCAAGCCCATATGTTCCAAGTTTTAAAAGTTTGAACATGTTAATGGAATCTCCATTCAGTGCGGAAAGGGAAGATTTCCCTTTACTGCACTGTAGTGCAATCTCGGAGTTGGTATATTTAAAGAGTGAAGGGTGCAGGGGGCTTGCCCCCCTAATTACAACCATTAGGTAGGTTTTTTCTGCTTTTATTATTTTTTTGTTTTTGAAATTGTAAAAGTTCGAACATATGGGTTTGACCATATAGTGTTTGAACTTTTAAAGTTTCAATAACGTAATATGAACCCAATTTATCACATTGGAATATGTCATTAGTGCACCAAACACAAGCCTGGCACCAGTTTTTCACATCTGTTTCTAAATGAGCATACCTCTTTTGTACATTTTATTTTATTTTATTTTATTTTACATTTGTTAACCGGGCTAGTCTGGCTGGATACATGTCCATTTTCAGCAGAGGCCCGAGGAGAAAAGCTCCACTATCAGTCTAAGACATTACAGAGTTTGTAGTCACTTAAATAAACTAACTCTACACATAAAACTAATAAAATAAGGCAAGAATAATGCATATACATTTTTCTAATACAAAACTGATTAGATGACAATCTAAATTCAGACAGGGGCTTAGCAGAAAAGCTACAGTATCATATAAAAAATAATCAGATGTTAAAACTGTTAACTAGTAGGTAATTCTGACAACAAGTAGGTAATGGCTGAATGCTTAAAAATGGTTTATCTAATGAGTCTTATAAGCAGGTTAGTAGAGTAAACAGATAAAATAAAGTTGGAGTATAGGAAAGGCAAAAATGAAGTAGGGAGACTGTAGGTAGTGATACAGATTCAGTTAGGTGATGATATAGTGGACTGAGTAAGGTTATATTGGAGATAGTAGAAAGAGTAAAATAAAGGGGGGAAAAGAAAAGAAAAAGACAAGATAGTGAGAAATGCTGAAGGTATTAGGATTAAGGGAGGACAGAAAGGAGAAGCAAGAAGCAGGATATCAGCAAGGTCATAGGGGGAGTCTAATAGTTGTTGGAACTGAAGTGTGATGGTACAGAAAAAAAAAATGGGTCAGTGGAGACAGTTTAAGTAAGAACAGAAGAACAAAAGTACAAAGGAGTGGACTAGGGAGAGTGAAAAAAGAAATTTACTGGGGTCAGTCAGGGTTGGAGCAAGGGCATAACCAGTGAGTTAGTAGGTAAGTTTTTATTTGTTTTCTGAAAAGATAGCATGAACTTAGGGTGGTCAGTTCTAGGGGAAGTTTATTCCAAATAGAACCAACAGTGTTAGCAAATAAGGAATCACCTGATTTATTATGAGATTTCAAGGTAGTAACTAGTAGCCTGTTGGCTGATCTAAGTGTAGTGAGATTTTTGTAAGGTGTGATGAGTTTATTCAGTATGGGTGTGTTGGAGGGGTAATGTAGAATTTTAAAGGTGATGATTAGTTGCTGAAGGAGTATTAGGTTTGGAAGTTCAAGCCAGTTTAGTTTCTTTAAATTAAGACAGTGATGAGTATGAAATGCAGAGCCAGTGGCAAATCTGGCTATACTATGGTAGGCGGTATTAAGCTTTTGAAGATTAGCTTTAGATAAGTTGGTAAAGGTAGGTGAGGCATACAATAATGTTGAAATCAGGTGGGTTTGGGCAAGAGCCACTCGGGAAGTAGCAGTGAGAAATGGCTTAAGTCTGTAAAGGGCACCAATCTTTTTATTGACAGACTTGATGGTTAGGTCGATGTGATAGTCAAAATTTAGCTGATTGTCTATGGTGATGCCTAGCAGCTTAGTTGAATCGTCTGGTTTGATAACAGTGCCGTTGCATGATACAATTGAAAAAGTAAAAGGGGTGGATTTAGTGGTTGGGGTGAAAAGTAGAAGTTTGGTTTTTTTGGGATTTAAGAGGAGACAGATATGTTGAAACCATTTTTCTGCTGCAGAGAAGACCAATTGGGTAGCAGAGTGGAGTAGTGCTGGGGATGTATCAGAGCAGATGATAGTGGAATCATCTGCATACTGTATACAAGTGGATGTGGGGAGAGAGGTGGGCAGGTTATTTATGAAAATAGAGAAAAGTAGTGGACCTAGGATGGATCCTTGTGGGACGCCAATAGTAACTGGGAGTTGGGAGGATAGGTGGCTGTCCCAGAGGACTGCTTGTTTTCTGTTAGTCAGGTATGAGTCAAACCACTGTAATGCTTGTGAGTTAAGTGAGAGGGATTGTAAGGTATTGAGGAGAAGTTTATGGTTGACCATATCGAACGCTTTTGAGAGGTCCAAGAATAGTGCGGAGGAGAACAGGTTGTTGTTACGGTTTTTATTGATAGAGTCAGAGAAGGAGAGAAGGGCAGTGGAAGTACTGTGGTAGGGTCTAAAACCATGTTGTGATTCTACAAGCAATTTGTTATTTAAGAGATAATGTAGAAGTTGATGATGAATGCAGCGTTCCATTATTTTGCATAGAGGAGATAGAAGGGCAATAGGCCGAAAATTGGAGAGTTCAATGGAGTTTCCCCCTTTATGGAGGGGAATAATATGGGAGATTTTCCAACAGGATGGGATTTTGGATTCCGTTATAGTTCTGTTTATTAGGATGGAGACTGGGTAGGCTATTTCTGTTGCAGCTAGTTGCAGATATTCAGCTGGAAGTTTGTCTGCTGAAGGGGTGCAGGGTTTGAGTTTAGATAGTAGCTTACGTATAAAGGTTGTTGAGACGGTTTTGAAGCCTAGCTTATGGGTGCTGTTTTGAGTGAGAGTAGTTTGGGGGATTGGGGGGGGGTCATGGTATTAGCTAGAGAGGTGACTGTTTGAGAGAAGAAATTGTTGAAAGTGTCGGCAATTATGTTAGGTTGGGTTTGTGCTAGGCTATCTGGGGTAGGTGTTTTGGTATTGCCTGGATGGAGTAGTTTGTTTATTCCTGCCCAAAATTGTTTTGGGTTTTGGTGTTGGTTTTGTTGGTATTGGAGGTGATAGTTTTTCTTGTCCAGATAGATAAGCTTCTTTGTTTTGTTTCTCAGACACTTAAAGTTTTGATGGTCAGTTGGGTTTTTTGTGGACCTCCATTTAGACCATAGTTTATTTCTAGCTTCATAGTTTGTTTAGTTGTTTTAGAGAGCCATGGGGCTGCTTTGGAGCTGACTCTAACTAAACGGGATGGGGCATGCTGATTTAGAATTTGTAGGAAGGAATTGTTGAAATGGGTTACTGCTTCATCTATTGGGAGGTATTTGAGAGAAGACCAGTTATATTCCCTGAGTTCATTTTGAAAGGATACTAGGTTGAATTCTGTTTTGTTGTATTTGGTACGATATGTAGTTGGTTTGGGATTGTTAATTTTTACTTTAGTGATAAAGGTAAGGAGGTGGTCGCTTATATTGTCAGGTAGTATTCCTGTTTTGTAGGAGAGGGTATTGTTGTTGGTCAATATCCAGTCTAGAATGGTTTGTTTGTGGGTGGATTTATTTATCCTAGTAGGGGAGTTGATGGTTTGATGAAAGTTAAAAAGATTAAGGTGAATGGTGGGAGTGGGGGATATGCAGGAGTTCCAGTCAATGTTGAAGTCACCTAAGATTATGGTTTCTTGGGGAAAGTTACAGGAGGCCCAGCTAAGTATATTCTCTAGGGTATTGATGTTCTTGCCTGGGGGGATGTAGGAACATATTATGTTTATAGCCTTGGACTTATTAAGTTGGAGTTTGGTACAAAGTATTTCCGCATTTGCTGGGGAGGGGGGCAAAGAGTCAATTAAGGCTACATGCAGTTCGGATTTGTATAGGAGGGCCACTCCTCCACCCTTTTTATTAAGACGATCATGCCTTAAGGTGGTGTAGCCAGGGGGAGTAAATACATTGTCTTTGGTACTGGGTTTAAGCCAGGTTTCTGTGAGGCAGAGGATATCAAAGGCATAGAAGTGAATTAATGCATGAAGTTGTGTTACTTTGTTGTTAATGCTACGAATATTTAGGTGAGCAATAGAGAGGAGTCAGTGGTGAAGGGAGAGCTAGTATAGTTATTAGTTTGGTTTGTAGGGGTAGGATTGAGGAGGGTATTGGGACCAGGGTTGGGGTGGATGTCCCCATGTATTACTAAAAGTGTTTGTGGGATTTGAAAGACTTTAGTGTATCTGATGGGTATTATAAAGAACCGTTTGGAGGTTATGAATTTGTAATAGTGTAGTTTATGGTAGAGGGGGGAAAGGCAGGGACAGGTTGAAAGTATATTAATATGAGTTTGGTTAGGTATGGGAAGTGTAGTAGTGGTAAGTTTGTGCAGTACAGGAGGTTGGTTGAGCCTAAGGTGCTCATAGGAGGTAAGAGTGTAGTAGTAAAACAGGATGTTCAGGAGTAGAAGAGGAAAGATTGAGTTAAGGGTTGGAGGCATTATTTCAGTGAGTGAGGGGTTAGTAAGTGTAGGGTTATGTGATCTATAAATAATAGGGAGAGGTGGTAAGGATTAGAGTTAAGAGTGAGGGTGTGATGTTAGGAGAAGAGTTAAAGGTGGTTGTGCAGGAAGTAGAGATAGGAAGTTAGGTAATAAGGGGTGTGTCTAAGTAAGTATAAAGGTAGGACCCCTGGGGGTGGGTGGGAATTGGGGGTAGGGAGGGGAGCGGAGTGAGCGTAGCGAACGGAGCGGGGAAGAACTGGACAACCAGTTGCAGAAAACAATCAGGCAAGAAGAGAGAAACAGGTGATAAAGGTAAGGGAGAGCTAAACAGTAGAGAGTTTGAGGAGAATGTATGGTAAGTGGGGGGTAAATGAGATATAGCTGGGTGAGATAGAGAAGTTACTCAGAGAGAAATAGTAAGTTGCACTGATAAAGTATAGAACAGGAAAGGACAGTAGGATTTGCAATGAGATATTCAGAGAATAGGATAGTAGGATTTGTGGTAAGTAGGGCGCCACCTAGTGGCCAGGTTAGGAAAGAGATATCAGAGAGAGCAAGGAACCAGAGATGGGGTAGAGAGAGGAAAATACGTACAAAGGGCAAGAATAGGGAGTGAAGGAGAGGGGACTAAGAAAGGCCAGTCTGGTGAGGGGGGGGGTGCTGGTTTACCTGGCAGGGGAGCAAGAATATGTCCTGGTGAGTAAAGTTAAGCAGTACAGTGAATGGACATACTTTCCAAAAAACTCTGAGTGGACAGTCTTTGTTAAGGAGAATGTCTGATCCTATTCAGGAAAACTGGTGTTTAAGAGATGTCCACAGGGCCTCTTAGGATAGGGAAGGACAGGAACCCAGGTGTACAATCTGTTATTAGGTAAAGGTTGAGAGAGAAGGAATAAAACAAGCAATGAGAAATAAGTAGTTAATCAAGACATGTGTGAACAGCATAAATAGTACATATGCTTTAAATATATAAAAACAGTACAGAGATATGCCCTGGGTCACGCTGTATGAGGCAGAGTAGTTAGACTGCTAAGGACATACAGTGGGGCCCCCAAGGAACTGAATCAAACAGTAGTTATTAGCTACAACAAGGACATATAGGCAGACAGCAGCAATTCTAATGTCTAAATACAATCAGTATACTAAGCAAAATAAACACACAGACAAAAAAAACAGTTTCAACAGAATATCTGGCTAAAGATAGCTCATCATGAATGCCAGTAGTATAACATGGGAGACCACGTGGAGGCTTGCCCGGGAAGGGGCACTGCCAAATAGCTGCAGCAAGGGGAGAAAATACAGCTGTAGGGAAGATTATGGGGGATTTAAAATGGGATATATGGTTACAGGAGTGAAAATCAGCTAGATAGCAGTAGTCTTAGCAAAAAAAGTGAATAGGGGCCTGCCAAGCGGGAAACCGCTACAAGGTGAGCCTTAAAAAAGGCGCTAAAAGGCACTTTAGTATCTTCCTAAGACACGCTAGCAGAGCGCGGTAGGAAGAATTGTACCACTGGGTTGAGTTAACGTAATATATCAGAGATCGTTAAAAGGATTAAATCTGCTTAGCGGAAACAAAATGACTGCTACTAGGTGAACTTTAAGAATAAGGCGCTCAAGGCACTTTACAACTCACCTAGCGACACGCTAGCAGCGGACAAAAAGAAGAACACTAAAAAAGATTAAACCTGCCTAGCGGAAACAAAATAACCGCTACTAGGTGAATTTTGAAAATACGGCGCTCAAGGCACTTTACAATTCACTTAACGACACACTAGCAGTGGACTCTAAGAAGAACGCTACCACTGGGTTGACTCGCTCGGTGTAGCATTGAACATCCAATGCAAGTATAAACCCGGACATTGAAAATGACAAAAAAGGTACAGATAGGCTTCATAAGGACATATCCCTCATGAAATATGGTCAGTAGACCAATACAAGGTTGGCTCCTATTGAGCGACGTGCGAAAGTAGTAATACACATCAGAAACTTAATGGTTACAGCAAGCGGTAAAGTTAGAGTTACCGCTGTGGCTGCTTGATTAAATGTAATGTTGGGGGGCAGGCACAAGCTTCGCTGGTAGCAGTAAACACCGAGAAAGCAGTTCTCCGGTTAAACGACCAAGCATAAGGAGTGCTGCAGGGCCAAGAGAAGTGCAGGGGGTCCTATGTAAAAACGGCGTCCAACGTGGTTCCCAACAGCTTAAAAACAAGTTTTATCTATGCAGGCACATACAGCTAACCAAGCAGAATAGGCAATTTGTACTTGTAATGCAAAGAATATTCTAAACAGGAACAGTACACAGATGCAACTACAACCAAGTACTCACAATAAGTAATATCCACATCAGGAACAGCCACCCCCCAAGTCCAAGGAGACACAGCAGCCCAACTAGGGATAGTCTATAGGGAGGAAACGGCTGGTGGATGGGTGTATTTGTAGGATAGAAACGAAAATGGAGCTGGGGGGGGGGGACAGGTAGGGAAGGGGAGGACTAGGAAGGTACAGCCCAGTAAAGAAAACAAATAGTAAGAGTGTTGAATAATAATCTAAAAGGTGGGGATGGGGTGAGGATAGAAGAAGTGTTAGAGCAGAAGCTTAAGGCAGATATAACATGGAGAGAATAGTAGAGAGAATGAGATGATAGTATAAAGGGGATAGGGATAGTTGAAAGGAGGGGGGCGCAGTAGATGAATGGTATGAGGGCAGGTAAAAGAGTAGGCGAGAAAAAAAAAAAAAGCAGTCAGGCAAGAAGAGAGAAACAGGTGATAAAGGTAAGGGAGAGCTAAACAGTAGAGAGTTTGAGGAGAATGTATGGTAAGTGGGGGGTAAATGAGATATAGCTGGGTGAGATAGAGAAGTTACTCAGAGAGAAATAGTAAGTTGCACTGATAAAGTATAGAACAGGAAAGGACAGTAGGATTTGCAATGAGATATTCAGAGAATAGGATAGTAGGATTTGTGGTAAGTAGGGCGCCACCTAGTGGCCAGGTTAGGAAAGAGATATCAGAGAGAGCAAGGAACCAGAGATGGGGTAGAGAGAGGAAAATACGTACAAAGGGCAAGAATAGGGAGTGAAGGAGAGGGGACTAAGAAAGGCCAGTCTGGTGAGGGGGGGGGCTGCTGGTTTACCTGGCAGGGGAGCAAGAATATGTCCTGGTGAGTAAAGTTAAGCAGTACAGTGAATGGACATACTTTCCAAAAAACTCTGAGTGGACAGTCTTTGTTAAGGAGAATGTCTGATCCTATTCAGGAAAACTGGTGTTTAAGAGATGTCCACAGGGCCTCTTAGGATAGGGAAGGACAGGAACCCAGGTGTACAATTTTCCAAAAAACTCTGAGTGGACAGTCTTTGTTAAGGAGAATGTCTGATCCTATTCAGGAAAACTGGTGTTTAAGTGATGTCCACAGGGCCTCTTAGGATAGGGAAGGACAGGAACCCAGGTGTACAATTTTCCAAAAACTCTGAGTGGACAGTCTTTGTTAAGGAGAATGTCTGATCCTATTCAGGAAAACTGGTGTTTAAGAGATGTCCACAGGGCCTCTTAGGATAGGGAAGGACAGGAACCCAGGTGTACAATTTTCCAAAAAACTCTGAGTGGACAGTCTTTGTTAAGGAGAATGTCTGATCCTATTCAGGAAAACTGGTGTTTAAGAGATGTCCACAGGGCCTCTTAGGATAGGGAAGGACAGGAACCCAGGTGTACAATTTTCCAAAAAACTCTGAGTGGACAGTCTTTGTTAAGGAGAATGTCTGATCCTATTCAGGAAAACTGGTGTTTAAGAGATGTCCACAGGGCCTCTTAGGATAGGGAAGGACAGGAACCCAGGTGTACAATTTTCCAAAAAACTCTGAGTGGACAGTCTTTGTTAAGGAGAATGTCTGATCCTATTCAGGAAAACTGGTGTTTAAGAGATGTCCACAGGGCCTCTTAGGATAGGGAAGGACAGGAACCCAGGTGTACAATAATAAGTAATATCCACATCAGGAACAGCCACCCCCCAAGTCCAAGGAGACACAGCAGCCCAACTAGGGATAGTCTATAGGCTGTCATGACCTATAGGCAACTGGTGCATTTTCTTTTAATATCACAGTACCTTTACCACTCTTATGGGCATCTACCTTCAATGTAACTGGCTTATTCACACCATAGTATTTTAATGGTGCAGCATCAGTAACTAGTTAAGCATTCCAAGACTTTTTTTCTGATCATAGCTGCATGCACAAGCCGGATTCTAACAATTTTCTTAGATCCAAAATTATGTCAGTGATGTTAGGCACAAACTTTGCAAGATGCAGCACCATTCCTTGAAGCATGTGTAATACTTGCTTGTCTTCTAACCTTAGCATTTGTATAGCTAGAGTTTTTTTTTTCTGGAGAAGGTTTCAGACCCTCTGATGTTAGAATATAGCAGGTGTATTTTAGACTTGAGGCTCTGATTTTACATATGTTGTTATTTAGCTTGAGACCATGCTGTTTTAATGTTTTCAGTAGTGATATTAGTCTCCTGCTATGCATGGCTTGTACATAATCCCACAATAATAGATTGGTAGCTGTTTGAATTGCTAAAATTCACAATGTTGAGTCCTGGAATGTGGAGAATGACCACAAATCTGGACTTTTCTCTGAAGTATTGTGATGTTGGAGTTAATGTATTTATGTTCAGGGGATATGGAGGCTTGCCCACCACATTGGAGGTGTGGGGGGGGGGGGGCTTGCTCCCTGCAAAAAAAAGTTTAAAAGAGAAAAGTAATATCTGATATTTAGTCTTCTCCTACATTTTTTTCAGCAATTTGGGACTCAGCATTGAGAACCCCAAAAATTCAATAGGGTAGCCATATAAATCACTGATTATATTTATAACACCTTCCAAGAATTCAATTACTTTGGCAACAGCTGTTTGGAATACCCCTGATACTGATAAAATATCAAACAGAAGTCTAAAGAGTCTGCATTGGGACAGCCCTGGTTCTGATAAAATATCAAACAGAAATCTACACCTTTCTAATGGCATACTAAATGTATATACATTACAGAGTATTGTTCATTTATTCCTATTGGCTAGAAGCCCTAGCTGGTATCTAGTACAGAGGAAAATGTACCATTTGACAGCCTTGAGATTAGTTATTCAGCTGCAAGTAGTGAGTAATACTCTGTTTTATTGTTGATAGAAATGCAAATCTTGTCTTCCAGTAACAAAAATAACTTCCCTTTTCTAAAGCTATTTGTGAATGTTCTTGCCTCATAGAAGAAGCTAGCCCATGATTTAACATCTTTAGATGATCTCTCAGATTTCAAAACAAAGCTGAAAAAATTCCTTTATTAACAATGCAAACATACATGTTTTTGAGATATTAGCTAGATTTGTATTTAACTACTCTACACTTCACCTACCTGCCACCATATGAGATAAACATTCAGCTGCCTGAATGGATACAGTTTGCAAATTTATGAAAACCATATTTCAAAGCATTGGTTTAATGTGAGCTAAATAAATATGTTTGCCAAATCAACAAATCCAACTTAGAACAGTGATAAATCCAGTTAACTTAAGTACAACCAAGATAAAACAAAAAGAAGTTACTGGAACCACTGCAGATAAAACTCTTTAATTAAAAACGCTAGATAAAACTTTCTCCAACTGGCTTCTTCAGGCATATGAAACACAATAAAGCCTCATTTTATATTCTTCAAAAGCACATGATTGCATTAGTTACACCTGTTGGTACAATTGTTTTAGCAAAGGTTTTATGGTAACAGTATCATTTAAACCTGGTTTTATATGTGCTCTCATTCTTAAAAGCCACTTCACCTCTTCATTCTATGTTAGAAGTTTTGTATCTCCACCTGGTAAAGGCACATGTACTACCTTTAAAATCAAAAATGTAAAATTATGTTGAGTGCATTGCTCTGCTATATGCTTGTACAAAGGATTAGTAATTATTTGTCTCCTGATATCTGAAAGACGATTGCCTATATGTTCTTTTAATTTTCTGTTAGTCATCCCAACATAATATGCATCAGAGCAATAACATTTCACCATATAGATAATATTTTGTGTGTTACAGTTACCATAGGCACTCAAAATAAATTCATTACCATAAACTGGATGCTTAATATGTTTCCTCTGTGTAAATATGCATACAGTAAACACAGTCATTATATTTAAAAGTACCTTTTCTGTTACTAGAAAAAATAAGGGAGATATTTGCATTGTTCTTTATAAAATAAAGTTTGCTTAATAGTTGTACATCTTTATATCCAAATCTTGGCTGGTTCGATACTAATGTATTTAACTCAGATATATCATTCAGTCTTGGCCAACATTGCTTAATGATGTTCTTAATTGCTTCTGTATTTCTGTTGTATGATACCATGTATCTTAACTCTTGTTTATTTTCTGAATGGCTATGTCTGAACTATTAGTAGAACAAAAGATAGGTCTAGCTGAGGAGCTGCCCTTTTTGCATGACTTCTGCGGTTACTCTGTCTATTTCTGTACTATTATAACATCACACAAGAAATTCACTATTGGTTTTTCCTAGCTGTATATTCATCTTATAATCTGAGGTATTTAATTTAGCCATTCAGTACATCTGGTTCCTATCCATGTTTTTTTAATGTAAAAGATGGATGCATATTAGTATAACGCAGATAACTATTCCTTTTAGCAGGTTTTCTATACAGCTCTGTCTCAGTAAACCTTCATCTGTTTTTTTTATCATTATATCGAAATAATTTATCTCATTTAAAGATATTTCTTTTTAAAAGTTCAGAAAAGCAACTATATTTGACACATACTTAAAAATGTTTCATACAAATTTTGTTCACCTTCCCATATCATAAATAAGTCATCTACAAAATGCTTAAAGACTACTACATTAACTTTAAACTGATTTTGACTGGAGATTACTATGAGATCTACTAATGCATTTATATTCATCAGTATTCAACAATATAAACATTGCTTCATTATAGCATTTAGTGTCTAAAACCACCACTCCCCTACCTTTATCTGCACATTTATTCACAATGTCAACATTATTTATCAGAGGCTGGATTGCATTCAACTGACATTTGCTAAGACTATGAAAAGAAACAAATTTCCTTGTGTTGTATAATTTATAAATATCTTACTCCACTGCTTTTTCAAAGACTTGTAATATAGGATCTCTGTATGGAATGAAGGTACTAGACTGTTTACATTGAGAGTTAACAACTTCTGCTTTTGAACCAAATAAGATTTTTAAATGTAATTATTCTGTAAAGTATTTAATCTCTATTAAGCCAACAGAAATGTCAACTTTGTTTTTGGGAACAAAAGTCATGCCTCTGCTTAAAACAAACAGTTCATCTTCATTCAAAACATAATTTGAAATATTAAATATCAAATTAGTTATGTCTGAGTCTGACTGCATGTTATTGGTCAGTGATTTGTCCTTCTTCCTTGGTAGTTGTTTTGGATACTCTTTGTTTATGCTCCTGGCTGCAATATTGACAATGGCTGCTCCAAAAGAAATGGAAAATCCACAGGATCTAATGATTGGATTGAGTTTGCATCAAGAATGGATGGACTTGCTGGTGCTGCTTCTTGCTGTATTACCTGCTATACTACTTGCTGAGGGGGGACGATGTTGTCGTGATGTTGTTCAGGTTGGCGTATCTTGCTATTGGGTCAAGAAAAACATTCCCTTTTTTGAAATCTTGCAAATCCCTCTTGAGTTTTCTTTTCTTAGACTCAATAAGCCTTTGTTCAAAAGAAGTCAGATGATCTAAAGTCTCTTGTAGCAGCTTAGAGTGGCCATTTAACTCAACATTCACAATTAAATTTGAATACTGCAACTTAATATCTTTACGCAAATCTAATTCTAAGGTCTCAGAATAAGCATTCATGAGCTCCATGTACCGAAAGGAGCAACTGAGATTAATTAGTTGCCATCTACTGAGTAAATCTGGGTATTTGTCTCTGTAAATTGCTAAATCAAATACATTTTGTGCGCCAAACTATTTGGTACTGTAGTTTGCTCTGTATTATGCTTACACCAAAATGTAACTAAGCTGCCAATGGAAAAAAAAAACAACAAAAAAGCTATGTCTGAGTGCACTTCTGTAGTTTTATTCCAAAACAAGTATACTATTTGTTTCAAAACTATTTGTTTTGGAATAAAACAACATAAATGTGTTTTGGATTTACTTAGCTCAGAGGAATGAATTGTGTGATTCTGGGCAGTTCATATTATCTTTAACTATTTCTTATGTTCTAGGTCATTATTTGTTGTTTCTTGTTGTTAAGGTTATCTTCAACATATGGCTGAGTATACAACTGAAAAGAGTTCTGTTTCAGCCCACATACCCAGTTAACAAACTAAATAAATACATAAATGAAATAAGCCATATTATTTATTCATTCTGTTAGGTCTGTTACTTAATGACATCTAGGTGTCCCCATCTGTTTAGATCCCGTTCGGCTTTACTTCCGAGTGAAATCGATATTTTAATAGAAGCATGCTCCATTGGCATAAGGTTTTATTTGCATGTGATATTATCCTGAAAAAAATCCTAGGCCTGTGAGAAAATTAGCACAGTCTCTTTTGGCATCTTATTCTCAGATGTTAAAACTGACTCAATTGTCTGGATCACCATGTATCTACATGACTGCAACATTGAGAGCATTTTCTTTAACTCCATGAACACTACCTCCCTTCAAATGGCATTTAACATTATAAGACTGGTATAGTAAACTGACCCGACCTTCAATGTCAAAAAGGCTGCTTTCTGATATTTGGCAATACCCGCCACCACCAGCAGCTTTATATACTGCTGATCACTGAGAACTAAAAGCTGATAAAATAATAAAAATGCCTGGAGTCATTGTAGATGATGACCTTTCATTTGTTACCCATTTAGACTACTATCTGCAAAGCACATGGAATTGCCCAGCTGATTCTTCATGTGGCTGAGAGCTGTACATGGGCTGCACTTTCCTCCGGTATCCTGCTTTTATCAGGTCAGTTATTGAATACTGCTCTTCATTCTGTAACCTGCTCACAAACCACCTGGTACAACTGGAGAAAGTAGAAAGATTCCTCAGAAAGAGTATCAAAGAGCTTTAAGGATTGTCTTACAGCTAAAGGCTACAGCAACTCTCTTTATTTTTGTATTTTGTTGCCTTCTTGGAGTACATACAAAACTTGAAAGGACCCCGTGCTGCTTGAAACACTTTCCTTAGAATAATCCCCACCCCTAAACCTGAGCACAGATAGCACTCAGTGTCAATAAATGTTAATACCAACCATACAATGAAATAGAACCTCATATCTTCAAGACTCACATCCTTGTGGAATAAGTCCCCCTTCTGAATTAAACTAATCCATCTAATCGATACCTTCAAGAAGGATCTGGATAACTACATGGCACCCATAAGTTCAAACATGGGGTTCAGTGCATTGAACTCCCTGATGACCAAGAGGATGAACTTGTTCTCCAAATCTATGAACCTATGAATCTACATTCATGCAGAACAGCATTACTAGAGCTCTGCAAACTGTCAGAACTATCTCTGTGATAGTATGACTGATTCTGTTCACATGCATTCTTTCCTTTTGCATTGTGAATTCTTCTTATCATTTCTAGCTTCTCACAAGTCCTATGACCCAACATAATTGGAGAAGTGTCTTCTTTAAGTGCACTATTTGAAAAAAAAGCAAAAGTATTTGTTTTATTATTTTACTGACATGTCAGCAGTTTTTTATTAAATAATGCCAAACTGTGGCCAAAACAGATTATCAATACAGCTCACATGAGTATTTTCTATAATTGAACATTTGTAATTATTTTCTAACAAGATGTTACACTCTGTACTTATAATTAATATAAATTATATATTCTTTCCACTAATTCTCAATATATATTGTTAATAGTACTACTGGTATTCCTGCCTCTGCTTAATGGCATTTCAGATTTCACAATATCAGCACTTTTCACTTTAAAAACAGTACCCACAGACAGTCCATCTTCATAATTATCTGAACAAAAATGCAATGTGAAAAATCTTTTGACCACACTTGCTTTTGCATTTTGCAAATTTTACAGTTTTTTTGGACAAATTCTTCATGACTACCTCAAATTCCCAATCGTCCCAAAGCACATTCTAGGTAAGTGACTCAAGGTTATACAGTAGGCAGATGAATGCTAAGGGAATCAAACCTTGCACCACAGGAAGTAGCTTGTTAACAGTTCGTAGTCTTAATTCTCTGTATTAACTAGTAGACATATTGATATTCTGTAATCTCTTCTCTATGGACTTCAGCGTGCAAGGTAACACTAGAACTTACTTCTTCCTTCCATGACTTCAACATATTAATGCAATAAATTTGCTTTATTTTTCTCTTTCTTAGCTGTCTGATTTTTCATTTGCTGCAATTCTTCTTGCATTACTTTATTCAAATGGCCCATGGCACTTGGCAAAATGTGTTCTGTGTGGATGGCACTAATGTTACTACCTAACCTACTAGATTAAATTCTCTAACTTTGACATTCTTATTATAAGCACTGCATATTCAGGTCATTCAGCTATGTACCTTTACTACTGACATTACCAGCTTGAGTCTATCATACAATCTGTGTCCTATCACACTTTTAAAAGATGTTGTCTCTTCTTCATTAGCTTCCTTAACAATGCCAACCAGTTCTTTGGGCTGTTGCCATCGAAAATATCAAACAATGCAATCCCAATGTAAACGTGTGTCACCTGTCTTACAGCAAACACTAATATGGTAAAAATAGTTCACATTTTTTATTATCTGCTTTAATATCTTTCCTATGAATGGATTTGTGTTCTTAACGAACAGCTCTACTGAAGCATTGGTGTAAATGATGTAATGCCCTTAAAATAAGGGGAGTGCCTTAGTCAATAAGTATCTGTTTATGGATATCCACTATGAAGAATTGCAGTGATTCTCTGATAATTGCCTTAAGACTAGCTTTGCATAATGGCACTGCTTCTATGAATCTTGTAATAACGTCTATTATTACAAGTATTTACCGGTAGCCATAATTTAC
>NC_056731.1:1573862256-1573913453 GCF_019279795.1 Protopterus annectens | reverse complement strand
AGGGGTAGCCTCGAGCCAGTAAACAGCTCTTGAGCTATAGAAGATAGCAGACGGCTCGAACCCAAACAGCAACAACGAAGGCGAGATGGACAACTTAACATCATCAGTTTCCTTGATGTAAAGATATTTCTTTTTTTTCAAAACAGGTTTATTGTTTTAACATATAAGAGAAATATCATAACAACTTTATACAAGTAATTAAAAATAGGTATTATTATAATATTCAACAAAACAACTAAAGTATTTACAAAGACATCCACTACAATCAGATCAATTAATTAAACTAAAATACCATGCTATTGAAATTAAAATTTTTTTAACAAATTTTGTAAATTATCCCATACAATAAAATAAGACGTTTTTCTATTTGTTCTAGTCCTAATTGTGTTTATTTCCATATGGCACACTATATTCATAACATTTTAAATTCATTGAGCGAAGGAGGTGTATCTGAAATCCAATTTCTAGTTATTATTTTCCTAGCCACTGCTAGAATAGACCATAACAAGGGAAGCTTAACCTTTTTAACACTTTGAGGTACAGGTGGGTTGAATAATATAAGAGATTTAGAAATAATGAAATTATCTGTAAAAAGAGCCTGCTTAAATTCATTAATGGACTTCCAGTATTCTTTCAATTTTATACAGTCATAAAACATATGAGCCCAGTCAGCATTAATTTCTACATTACATCTCTTACATAGATTATCTTTATTATTTATTTTATTCATCATCAAAGGTGTATAAAAAGATCTATGTGAAAATTTCCATGTATAAAGTCTCCAGACAATGGAAGACATAGTTCTATAAGCAGATTCCAATATATATTGTTTATCTTGTTGATTTGGTGGGTCCCCATTAATAGAAGTGAAATAATTCCAGTATGAATCTACACTGTAAAAAGTTTCTTGTCTGATAACTTTATGTATGTATGAAAGTTTACCTTTATCAGAAACTTTATGTTGTAAATTTAATATCAAGTAATCAATCAGTGTTGGAATAGATTCTTTAACAGTTATAGACATTAAATCTATTTTATTAATGAGATGTTGTCTAAAGGTCTGAACCTCTAACCAGCAAGTTTCTCTTAGATCAAATTCTTGTTTTAAGAAATCTAGATTTTTAACTTTATTATCAGATATCAACTGATACCAGTACTTTAGATCATTATCTATAGCTAAATGAGTTCCTTCAGAAGTAGATGACAAAAGCATACCCTGAGTATACATTACAGGAAATACAATAAAATTCCATTCCCTATACTTAGGGTGCATGAATATAAAGTTACGATAACTAATAATAATATTTAATGGGTAACAAACCATATGTTTAGGTGTAATAGGTGAAGTACAAAATTCCTTTAGTAACCATAACATGGAGTTATTTACAATCATATTTTTATGTGTTAAGGAGATTTTCATGAAGTGTATACTAATTAGCTCCCAATAATCTTTCCATTTTGTGACATATGACTGATCTATTAATAAAGTAATAACTTTACAATAGAAGAGATAGTATATAAATTAAAGTCTGGAAAAGAAATACCCCTTGAGACCAGCTATTAGTATGTTTCTTTAATGCAATCTTAGGTCTATTAGGTGCCCATAAGAAATTTAACATTAGTGTGTTCAGTTTCTTGATAATTATTTTTGTAGGTGGAAGTATTATTGATTGTATTAAGTATAAAATCTTGGGAATATTATCATTTTAATAATTGTAAGTCTCTCCTCCATAGTAAAAACATATTATTCCAGGTATTAAAAAGATTTTGTATATTAAGAAAACAGGTATTATAATTATTATATATAATAGATTTAATATCTTTTAGATAGTATTATACCTAAATAAGTTATCTGACCTGAATTGGGTACATATTTAGTAAAATCACTAATGAGCATATTTTTTGTGTATATATAGGTAGTATTTTAGTTTTTTCTTCATTGAATATTAAGCCAGAAATACTTTTAAAATTTATCATGTTATCAAATAGAGACTGTATAGAAGAATTAGATCCTGCTGATGTAATTAGAACATCATCTGCAAAAGTTGAATTTTGGATGTTGTATTTTCATCTATTTCAAAACCCTCTATGTCAGTACTGTTTCTGATCAAATTAGCCCAAGGCTCCATTACTAAAGTGAATAATAGTGGAGAAAGTGGACATCCTTGTTTTGTACCTTTAAGAATGGGTATTTTTGTGAAACATATGTTCCTACCTTAATATAAGCCAAGCGTTCCTTTGTATAAATGTTCAATTAAATTTACAAATGCATCCGAGAAGTTTGTGCACTTCATTAAGGTAAACAGATAGTCCCAACTTACTGAATCAAATGCTGAACTTATATCAAGACTAATAAGTGTTAAATCTTTCTTTTTCCTATTTGCAAAATCTATTAATGTTAAAGTTCTTCTTATATTATCAAAAGTATTTCTATTTACAATGAAGCCTGTCTGATCTATATCTATAATGCGGGAATGATGGTCTTCAATCTATCAGCAAAGATATTCATAAACATTTTATAATCAACATTAAGTAATGAGATGGGCGATATGAAGAACATCTAGTTGGATCTTTATTAGGTTTTAAAATTGGCGAAATAAATGTATATTGTCAAGATGGGGTTATTAACTCAGTTTGGGCCAAAATAAAAACCTTATGTATTAATGAATATGTATTTTAGAAAGGATTTTATATATCTCTGGTATAATACCATCATTACCCGGTGCTTTGTTTGATTTAAGCTTATTTATTTGTGTAATAACTTCTGTATATGAAGTACTCTTGTCCAATAGTTTAATCTGTTGTTTATTAAGCTTTTATTCATATTTGTGGTTATAAACTCCTTTATTTTATCTTTAGGTTCCATGTTAATATTATTATGGTTAATTTTGTGAAAGTGATTTCTAAATTCATCTAGTATTTCTGGTATACTAGAAACATTCTTCTTTTTCCTTAGAGAAAAGATTTCTTTGATATGGTTTTGTTTATTCAACCTTTTTGTTTTATTTTTAAGTCTATGTAAGTATTTGGGGCTTATTGAATAAGACAAAAATTTATATTTCTCTAAAGTTATTTTAACTTTATGAGTTAAAATTTCTTTGTATTTCTCATTTAGTTTGTTTATTTCTTCAATAACTTTCTTGTCCATAATATTTTCTTTATTATTATGTTTATAAGAGTCTAATTTACTTTGAATATCTAACAATTCCTTATCCCAAGATTTCCTTTTATTATTATACCATCTGATACTTTGTCCATATAGATATGATTTTAAGGCATCCCAAACATAAACAATGGAGACTTCAGGAGTGTTATTTATGTCTAAAAATGTTTTACTTATGAAAGTATATATTCTTTATAGTCTTTAGTTGAGTTAAGTATGCTGGTATCCTTTTGATCTGAACATTATGAGTATTTTTTATCATGAATTCAAAAACAATTGAATTATGATCAGATATAGGACATGAAATGATTTTGGAATTAATTAAATCTGTTACCATCTGGTTGAAATAAAGACCCTATCTATTTTGAATAAGTTTTGTATCTGTTAGAAAAAAGGTGTATGGTAATGATTTTGAATCTATCTGATTATTAATATCATTCAAATGATAAGAATTAGCAAAATCATTTAAATGTTTTGCATTAGATGTAATTCTTCTCTTTCCTATAGTGGTAGTATCACTTTCATGTAGTATACAATTAAAGTCACCAGCTAAAATAATATCTCCTATAGAGAATGATATGATCTTATCAAGATGATGTTTCACTGTATTAATATCAATTCCAGGTATCCAATATACATTAATTAAAGTGTAAGTCTTCCCATTAATTTGTATTGTAACCATACAAAACATTCCTTTGTCATCCTGATAAGACTTAATGGTTTTAGGAATGGGCATACTTTTATTCCATAAAATAGCCACTCCTTTTTTTCTGAGTGTGCTCTGAACTAACCAATACTGTATATTTGTTTGTGGCTAGTTTATCAATATCTTTTTCAAGAGATGGGTTTCTTGTAGGAAGACTAAGTTGGCCTTATGTAAATTAATGTATCTTATTAGGCTTGCCCTTTTACATGGATTATTCAATCCATTAATGTTTAAAGAAATTCCTTTTAAAGATGTCATTTGGCATTTTTAAAACTTAAGAATCTTATGATCAAAATAACAAATAACAAGATAAATAATGTTACATCTCCTCCTTTAGGTGTACCTTTAAATATAGCTGTATTTATTGAATCTCTTATGGGATTTCGTATAGGATTCAATTTTGTTTGTAGTGACAATAAATGTACAAAATATATTGTGGATGACAAGTGAAAATAATGTAAGGATTAAACCTTGCATCCAGCCTGGAGTTATAAACTCCAACTTAGAGTAGTATTTACCACTCAAGTTAACCCCCTACCCTAAGCAGCAGTACGTCAGCTACCACCTTATCAATTTAATACTAGTTATATTTAACTGAAGTTAACAGTTTTCAATTCAATTATCTAGCAAGACAAGACTACACATTTGGTAAAACAGCATCATATAAACTAAAATAAACCTTTTTTTTTTTTTTTTTTTTTTTTAAAACTGTTCATACTACTATATACATCCATGTAATATAAAACACTTGTATTCAAATAGCATTCAAATAATCTTGATGTTAGAAATCAAGAGGAGAGAAAAATAAGTTCTAACATTCATTTAAATCAAAAACTTTGGCTAATATGATTCAGACATTACATATATTAGGATGCATCTATTTTCTGTCATTTAAATACAGTTAACAGCTTCCAAAAAAACCTTGAATTGCTTGTATATGAGCATTTACTCAAACTCATTATTGTCAATAGAATAAAATATTGTATTCATAGAAATTGTTATAAATCATACTTCATAGTTAAGCAGATTCTCAGAAACATTTATATACATATCTACATACACACATACACACACATATATATATATATATATATATATATATATACATACACACATACACACACATATACATATATATATATATATATATATATATATATACATATACACATGCATACACACACACACACATACACACGCACATACACACACACACACATACACACATACACACACATACATATATATATATATATCTGATCTCACTGAGTTGTATCTTTACTGAGCACCATCTTACATTGCTGTCCCTTCAATAAATCTGTCTGCTTTATACAAAATAATGCACAGCAAACACATTTTAGTAACAAGATTTTACAAACATGCTATACTACTGCTTTAAAATATATCACATGACAATTTCTTCCAGTATAGAGTTATAAAATTATTTATGCTTGTCAATCAGATGAATTAAATAAGTTATAGTAATGTATATGTTTGGGACATAGGTTTTTAACACATATTATTAATCTGCTATTCCTGTATCTGTGATGTGTCAGTGTGATATCTAGGTCAAAGGTGAGACTAGCTGCTTTCAGCTTCTCTGTGAGAATTCTGAGAGTTGAAGCTTTTGAAGTAGCTCATGGACACTGTGCATGAGACAGCCCACATCCCAGATTGCCTCTCTTAACATTTTGGCAGGAAACTTATTAAAAACTAGTGACAAACATGCATTTAGCAGTGTAAATGCATCTAAACATGACAAAACCTTCACAATGCATTCTACAGGTTATTACAGACTCTATGCAAGTGAAATCAAGCCCAAAATTATTAATAAGTAACAAAACTCAACATTTTTGTCCCAACTCAACTCCTATGCAAATCTTATTATTTACTGTGTCTATATGATCAAAAGCATTTCTATATATTAATAAAGAAAAGAAAAGAGAGTAGAAAGTAAAAGGGTGTAAGGCAGAAATAAAAAAATGTAAGAGAAAGCTATAAGAAGTATATACAATAGAATGTTACTTACTGTTTATATTAATAGAGTTAAAATAAAACATATTATTTACTATTATTTAGTTCTAATTATTATTAGTTAAAGCATGGCAGATTATTTACAAACAAGCATAAGCAGTGTAATCAAGAAAGTATAATTAGGAATAGCATTTGAAGAACATATAAACTTTTAAAGGAAAAAAATGTATCAAATTACTGACCTTATTTTTCCTCTTCAGAAAGAGAAACAAGTTAAATCACAGCTTGCCATTAAATCTCCAGATATTTTGACTAGTTATGAAACAAAACATTTCTTTGCACACAGAGAATAACTTTGATTAAATCTTTTTCAAAATATTTGTTGCTTCTTGGAAATGCAGGAACTATATTTAAAAAGATTAATAATAAAATAAAATGATGAGAGAGAAAAAAAAAACATAGTACAAATCATTTGTTTTTTAGTCTCTTCTTCTTCTCTGAAGTCTTCCACGAAGTTTCAGTTGCCAGTCTCTTTAACGAAGGACTAGCCCATTCCATTTCTTCTATTTTTTCCAAAATCTTATTTTTTTTGATAAACAGTAAAGCAGAGTCTAAGTCATCGAAAATTTAGGACCATCAGGAAGGAAGATTTTAAGCTTGGCAGGAAACACAAGGTATGTTTTAAACTGCTTTTTTAAGCTCCCTTATTAGTGGCAGAAAAACTTTTCTTTTAGCTAATACCATGGAAGAATAGTCATTGTCAAAACGCACAGTTGTTTCATTAATCTTAACAGGAGCTTTAGCCCAAGCAGATTTAAGAACCATCTCTTTATCAAAAGATGATAGAAATCTAACTATAACTGATCTAGGATAGTTTTTGTTAGAGTTAGTATTAGCTATAGATCTATGTGCTCTTTCGATACCAAAAGAGAATGCTTCTGGTAAATCTAAAGTTTTAGGGAGCCATGTTGTTAAAAAAGAAGTAATATTGTTACCTTCAATATTTTCTGGTAGTCCAAAAATCCTAATGTTATTGCGCCTAGATCTATTTTCCAGGTCATCCAGCTTTGTAAATGTGTATTTTGCTTCAGCAGAAACTCAATGTTGATTTCCTCTTCTTGTATTCTATTTTCCATGTCATTCACAGCTTCTTCTATGCCTGTCATCTGGATCTTCTGTTGTTGCAGGTCCATATGTAACAAGTCTATTTGTTTTGTAGTCTTTTCTATGAAAGTGTCTATTTTAGTATCCATTTTATCCATCTTAGCAGTAAGTTGCTGGACTATAATTATCAGAGACTGAAGTTCTTTCTTGATGCTGGAGTCTTGAGAATTTGTCTTACTGGAACTCATTTCAGACTGATAAACTGACGGGAAAATTTCCAAAGTAATTTCTGACAGGAATATTATTAAGATTTCCTTTCTTTTTTAGATATAGTTCAAGAACTATATAAACCAAACATATTTAGAAAGAAAATTACTTCAAAAATTAATTTTTTAAGTAATTAATTCCTGTCAATGTAATGAAATTGGTGGAGCTGAAGAAATCTGCTGCTATCCTGTGTTCATCCTTGGCCACGCCCCTCGATGTAAAGATATTTCTTGATGGAAAAGAAAAGATAGGTACAATAATACACAGGAAACAGACAAGGAAAAAACACTATTTACACAAGACTAGTCTACATCCAAGACACATATTTAAGAACATTATGGAGAATGAAATCATCAGAATCTCTCGATTATGTACTGATGATCATGACTATGAATCTGAGGTGAAGTATCTACAGTCTAATCTATTGAACAGAGGTTACTCTCCCAAAGATGTTACCATTGATGCTGACAGACTTAATGAAGGTAGAAGATCTAAGGGCCACCCTCACTTCTTTAGTAAATCAAATATGTGAAATAGTCTTTCGAATAATACCAATGCAAATGATATGATTCTAACTTTCACCAATGACAATACACAAGTATGTGATATTATCAAGAAATACTGGCCATATGTTGACACAGGTTATCAATATCTGTGGTATCGTTGGAGAGACACCGAGATTTACTTTTAAAAACAAGAAAAACATCAAACGTTTACTATGTCAGAAAGATGGTTATCCACCTAATAATGTGATTAAGAAAAAGGGAACATTCCGCTGTAATAAATGTTCAGCATGCAGAAGCATTGATACTACCAATTGTTTTGTACATCCCACAAAAGGTTCCAAATATTCTTTCTCATGTCATGTTGATTGTAACATCCAGCATCTTGTCTATCTTGCTACTTGTCAATGTTGTGACGCTTATTACGTAGGGAAGACTGATCAGAAGTTCAAGAACAGGATTTTGAGACACCTATGTGACATCAGTCACAAAGACACTAAGAATGCCCTTGCATATGTACCATATAGTACAATACCCCACCCATAACTTTAAGTTTAAAGGAATTCAAAATACGTATCACAACCTTAAATTACGTAACATAATGAATGCTACTGAAAAAAATGAAATAAAATGGATTATTAATCTGACTGCAGATAAACCACCTGGCTTAAATGCTGTTGTACCATTAAGACCTATGCTCAAAGATAGACGTTTAACCATAGGCTAAACAGTCTATCTGGTCTTTAAGATGTTATACTGATATATGCCTGAACATCATTAGGATATCTATTGACTGGTTTTGATTTATCTTTACATCTTATGTCAATGAGTTTCTGAAAGTTACACAGAACTTAATCCCATGTATCTGCTTACTGTAGTATACAACTTAGTATTTATATTGTTTAAGTATACTATTGTCACTATAGTTACCATTATTTACATCTATCTGACATAATTATAGGACCCCAGATGATACATTGATACAAGAGTGAACACCACTTGAACACCTGATGATTGGTTTTGACATTTTTATATATGTAAATTTGTTTCTGAATGTTATATAGATTTTAATCCAATGCAGCTGCTTACTGTAGTGTATAATTCAGTGTTTAAAGTATTCCTGTTGCCAGTGCAGTACTCTATTGTTTACATCTATCTGACCCAATATAGGTTTGTCCTACTGATGACATACCATCTAAATATAGGCCCATATATTTCTGTTGGCCCTCTTGATGATATACCACCGTAAGTCAGTACAGCAATTGGCTATCTGATGAATGGTCGGAATACATTTCTGCATTATATGACAACATGACCTTGAATCTTGTATAGATATTAGTTTAATGAAGCTGATTGTTTTATTTTTGTTTTTAGTAGGATTGTGCATCTATCTTTATAATTCTCAGCTAGTTCCTGGCTGATGCAATATACGAAATTTTCCGCGAGCCCCTTACATGGCCTATTGTACATTTTATATTATTTGTAGCTAGAATCTTTAGGATTGGCTTAGAGCATTTGTTAATGTGATTTATAATGGTTTCATATGATCTAATGTCGTCCTGTGGTTTGATATTCCAGGCTAGGCTTGAATGCGTCCCTTGACGTGCGTTGATACGCTTTACAGTTATATGCAACTTCTGACTTGACATGGCAGTCAATGTGGTTTTCTTTGGGACTAAGAGATGCTTGCTTGCACTAACTACCTAGTGATTATTTGTCTGGGTATAGATGACTTTATGTAGTATATGTTGATTTCGAGTTATTTGGCTTGGTAGCCATGGGAGACCATGCTGATTGGTTTCAGAGGTTGTGTTTCATCTTAGGTTCATAGGTTCATACTAGGCTATCTGCCCTAGGGCATTTATAAGCCTAGCCAGAGTATGTTTGGCTTTCGCCACCCATTTTAAATTAATTTTGCTATGCCCTTTTTCGAGGTTAGTATACTGTGCCTCTGTCTAACAGTGACACAGAAGTGATACCCGGGGTAAACCTACGATCTCCCATCCACTCATCAAGATTCCTCTTGAAAAGAGTCAATGAGGGACTCTGCCTAACCTGGACTGGGATTTTATTCCAGAGTGAAGGGAGCCTCTGGGTTATGAATCTGTCCCTCCAGCATGTCCTATTTATTTCAGTGCTGAGGTTTAAGTCTCGCGAGCGTGCAGCTTCGATGGGATTTGGATTTTTGAGGTGCAGCATGTCTCTTAATTCGGGTTGGACATGGCCTTATACGTCAGGCACAGGTCACCTCTGAGCAGGCGGTATGCCACTGAGTAGAGCTGGAGTTTCTTTAACCGGGCAGCATATGGCATCTGTTTGAGCCCTTTGATCCTCTTGGTGAGGTACTTTTGGGGTCTTTCCAGTTGCTGCAGGTGTTTGGTAAGGTACATCCCAAAAGGGGCATTGTACTCAATTATGGGCCTGATGAGGGATGAGTAAAGAGGCACGATGACCTCCCCTAATCTAGATGTGAATCCCTTCATGATTAGGTGGGCTATATAAAATGTTTTTCTAACCACTTTGGCCACGTGGTTGTCAAATGAGAGATTGCTATCATCTTGGGTCTGGCTATTGGTTGCGATTCAAATGGCGAGACTGGATGGTATCTGTCAAATGCACATGATTGGACCGTAACAACTTGACACAATTGGCACATGAAAGATTTGTATGTATTTGCGGTTAAGATGTCCTGTAATGTTGTGCAGGCTATGGCTTGATATATTTGCAGATTTGTTTTGGAGACAATGAGATATTTGCCTGCATTGATTATCCAATGAATTTTTCTATAATTCTGAACACTCTATTTGATATACGATAACCTTATATCTTGTCAGATTCAAGGGCCATAGCAGATCAAGTTGATTAGCTTCAGAAGGTACATTTCTATCGCCATTGGCCGCAATGACAGATCAAGTTTATTGGTTTTAGATGGTAGGTTTCTATCGCCATTGGCCGTAATCCATTTGTTATGATTGGATGGTTTCATCTGCCTAAAGTGCATGACTGGACCATGATATCTCAATGTAATTGGCGTGATTTTCATAGTATGTACCAGGATTGGCTGTAATTCATGTGCGAAGATTGGATGGCTTTATTTGTCCAAAGGTTATGATTGGACCATGACAATCTAACACAGTTTGTTTTTCAATGAGTATTGGGATTAGCTCCGACACACAATATCCGTGTGTACATTTTTATATATTGGATTATCCATTTTTTTGTATAATTCTTTACATAATTCGGAACACTCTTTTTGATATACCACAATCTTATATCTTGTCAGATTCAATGACCAACGCAGATCAAGTTGATTGGCTTCAGAAGGTATATTTCTATTGCTATTGGCCGCAATGATAGATTAAGTTGATTAGTTTTAGAAGACATGTTTCTATCGCCATTGGCCATAATTCATTTGCTATGATTGGATGGTTTCATCTGCCTAAAGCTCATGATTGGACAATGATATCTCAACGCAATTGGCGTGATTTTCATAGTATGTACTAGGATTGGCTGTAATTAATGTGCAAAGACTGGATGGCTTTATTTGTCCAATGGTCATGATTGGACCATGACAATCTAACACAGTCTGCTTGTTTTTCAATAAGTATTGGGGATTAGATCAGACTCACAATACCCGTGTGTACATTTTTATATATTGCATTATTCAGTTTTTATGTTTTTATTCAGTTGCGTTGTTGCCTCATAGCAAGACGTTGTCCCGTTCGATTCTCAGCTAGACTGTCTTCTGTGTGGAGGCATACGTGAATGGGGCGTGCCTTCGTTGAAGGTTGTGCATCAGGGCTGGTAACCCGGTACGTAAAAATCCACTACCAATCATTAGCGGACCAGTGTTCCGCTGTGGCGACCCCTAACTGGGGAAAAAGCCGAAAGACACAAAAAAATTCAGTTAAAGACACATTTTCAAGTTTCTTAAACATTTACATTTAATTGCCAGGTTAATGATACATAAAAAATAATTAAACAAAGTAAAGCCAGTTTATCATTTTATACATTTTTTCTTTTTTTTGCAATGTATCACAAGAAATGCTGTTGCTAAGCATCGGATATCATCTTTTATAGTTTGGCAAGAAATTTCCACTTGCGGATGAGTTGAAACTTTACTATTATGACATCGACTCGTCTCCGCTGCTGGCGGAAAGTTATGAATATAGTACTATTCTATTATGCCAATTAATCTTTTATTATTATTTGTAAATTACAGCACGTGGAGTTAAAAGTGTATTTTACTTACCTGCTAAAGAATTTACTTTTATTGTTTATTATGCAATGCATTTCTTGGCTTTCTAACGTGACAGTTCACGGAGAAGTACAAAATAGTTGCTTCTGATTGGCTTGCTTTAGCCAACGAATAGTTTTCGTATTTAAGTTTATGTTGATTTGTTCAGAAGTAGCATCTGAAATGCACATTAAGTATTATCTGTTTGGTTTATTTAGGCCGTATTTCCTACACTGATTATTGGCGATCTTGTGCAATATTTCATTCTGAATGGCTGTCATTCCCTTTTTAAATGAAACCCCCCCCTTCTTCTAAAATTACGATCTGATGAAGGATTTTTTCTGAAAGCGCTTATCTTTGGACTTTGAGGGGATTTTATCATTTTCCTGTTTGTCAGTTGCCGACTGCATCAAATAAAGGATTTTATTGCTGTTTGAAGTTCATGGTGGTGTCACCTGGTTTGTAATTTCTTTTAGATCTAGGGTGGCTAGACAAGCGACCTTGGACAGCATGGGTAGCAGCTGCTGGAGTGTGAGCATTTTGAATTTTGGGATCACCAGGAAGGTGTTTAGAATGGATAGATTGAGGATGGGGTGCCAGGTGCCCTCTTTTCTGGGCACCAGGAAAAGTCTGGAGTAGAAACCTTGGCTTATCTGTTCTGCAGGAATGTGCTCTACTGCCCTCATAGAGAGCATGGAAAAGATTTGCTTTTGAGCCTCTGCCCACTGGCTTGTTGGTAGAGCCGGGAACCCTTTTGGGGTTGGAAGGGTGTGTAAGGAAAACTTGTATCCCTGAAACATTATGTTCAGAACCCAGTGATCGTTGGTAATGGTGGCCCAGGTGCTTGCATGAAAGGAGAGTTTTCCTCCTAGGGGTAAGTAAAGGTGGGCAGAGGAAGGGGATGAGGGAGGTGAGTCATTACGAGTTCTTACCATAAGGGGGTGGCTTAGAACTCCCTGGTTTTGAAGTGGAGATACTCCACTGCTTAGATCTCTGCATTCCCTGTGTCTGCTGTCTGGGGGGGGTCTGGTTCCATGGGGCCTAGGCTGGACTGGCTTAGTGGGTGCAGGAAAGGACCAGTGTTTGGTGGGACAATGCCTGCTGAACATAGGTGGCTGGACCTGCAAGAAATCCTTAACTGTTTGCATAGATTTTGCTTTTTCTTCCATCTTTTTTAAGACCCCTTCTGCCTTATTGCCAAATAAGTTATCTTTGTGCAAGGGGGCATCCAACAATTTAGATTTGACATGGTCTGGCTGGGGCTGTTCCTTAAGCCATGCATGCCTTCTAATGACAGATCCAGTGACAGCTGCCATGTAAGAAGCTTCTTGGGCGTCAAAACCACAGTGCAAGGTGTGTTTACTTGACTTGCAGAATGCATTCACTCTTGTAATTCTTTAGATTCTGCCCAAGCAGGAAAGGAAGACATTTTTTGTTTAAGGAGATCCAGGATATGTTGCTGAAATTTCAGCATATGGAACTGACAATTTAGTGACCTGATAGCAAGAGTAGCTGAGGTTTATACTTTTTTACCCCATCTGTCTAGTGCTCGGGAATCCCTATCTGAGGGCATGGGATTCTTGGCATAGGTTGCTTTAATCCCTTTAGGCCCTTGAGAAATTACCTCAGGGTCAGCAGTAGGATTTTTAAAAGAAATTTGTGTGAGTAAGGGACTCTATAGTACCTGCCTGGCTTTCTGGGTGCAGGAGGGAGGGTGTCAGGAGTCAAGCTGGATTCCAGGAAAACATCCTCCACAACATCCAGGACAAAGAGCCAGACGACGAATGGTTCGGGCGTTAAATAAGGCACAAAACTGACAGCGTGGGACATCATGGTCTGGGCCTAAACAGGTGATGCAGTAAGAATGAAAATCTCTGTGAGATATTTGCTTTCCACAGGCAAGACGATTGTTAACTTTTTCTGACACCGGTTAGAGCAAGAAAAAAGGATCCCCAAAGGGGTACTTATAGCTTTAGAAGACATCACGATTATTTAATTTGTAAATGAAAATTCAGGTAGCAGCCGACCGGCACTTGCAAACTGCTTCGGGCTCCTCAGCAAGAAAGACTGATGTAATGGTGTCGGCTACCTGTTTCTATACCCCTGACAACCTGATGTCAGTCCTGGAGCGACAGTATCTGACATAGAAATACTAAGTCTCTGGTATTTGGGCTGACTGAAGGCTACCTGCAGGCAGATAACCCAAGTGTGATGATTGCAACAGTGAAACAAGAAGAACATCAGCCAAACCCAATGTCCTGGGATGAAAAACAAAAAGCTGGTCAGACTTATGAATGGCCTTACTTTTATCCAAATAATACCTGAGCTGTCTGTGCGAATCCAAGGTATGCAGGGGAAAGAAAAGAGGAAGGGAGTTGTGCTGTCTGATTCAAAAATTTGTTAAACCTGGGCATAAATGAGGAATAGCACAAAGGGACACCTCGTCACTGGGACAAAACAAAAAACTCAGAAACCCTTCAAACAGGAGTAATAGCAAGCAGTAAGACAGTCTGCCAGGTAGAGTGTTGCAGAGAAGCAGAAACTGCAGGCTGAAAAGGAGCCTGGGTTAATTTTTCCAAAACAAAATTAAGGTTCCCAAGGAGGAAGAATAGGCTTCCATAGGGGCCTAAGATGCAAGAGTCTGCAAGAAACTGTTTGACCTCAAAACAAGAAGCCAGAGGAGAAACTCAATGGCAAAGAGAGGCAGAAATAGCTGACAAATGGACCTTAACACACTAATAGGCCAAGCCAGACTGAAGAAACTCACAACTACGGCAGAACCAGGAGGACCCCCACTGAAAGAGATTATTAGCATAGTACCAGAGACAAAATCTTTTCCATTTGGATATACAAGACTTTCTTGCTGAAGGTTTTCTTGCCTCCTGGAAAACCCTGAGCATGTCCTCTGAAAAAAGGTGCCTAAAAGGGATCAAAACCCTATCAACCACAATGTCAGTTGAAGAGTGGAATAGTGAGGATGGAAGAGTGACCCCTTGTCTTGTGTGAAGACTTCAACAAGTGAGGTAACTTGCAGTGATTGCCCTGGCCAGAAGGAGAAAGTACAGTTGTGTACACTTACCATAAATGTGGATGTTCTAGTGTATTCACTGTTGCACCTGAAGTCATGGAGATGAGACAGCAACCGACACAGGACCCAAGACTTTGATAATCAGGCCGACTGAGGGCTACTGCAAGCAGATAACCCAAATGTGATGACTGCAACAGTGAAACACGATCATCATCCAGTGCTGTCTTGGCCCAAAGGGAGTCACTAACAAGATTTCTGGGGAATAGAGCCGAATCTTCTGCAGGACTCCTAGAAGAGGAGGGAAGGCACAGAGAAATATCCCCTTCCAAGGGGGAAACAAATGGTGTCCATCTTTCAAGCCAGATGTCATGGTACTCTGGAACAGGAGAGACGGAGCTGCCTGTATACAGGGGAGGCAAAAAGATCTACCTGAGAAATACCCCACCAATGGGCTATGTCCAGAAACACATTTCTGTAAAGCATCCATTTGTGGTGCTGTCTGTATAAAACTTTAGGAAGCGGAGACAGAACATGAGGGTGAAAAGCCTGAAAGGCCAGAATCAGAGTTCTCATCTCTTTGATGTTGACATGACCTGACCTGTGAAGGGGAGGGGGGGGCAGAGACCTTGAACTTTCAGGTGACCAAAAGAAGCCCAACATCCCATGTCTTAGGCATCGGTTAACAGTTACTGAGAAGGCACTGGCAGCTGAAAGGGCAGGTCTGGGCTGAGGGTAAGTTCCTGAATCTACTACTCTAACTCCTTCTTCAGACGGGGAAGGACAGGCACTCTGAAATCCAGAGGGTGGCAATACTAAAGCCAAACTGACCTGAGTTACCAATGAAGTTTCCACATATGCAGTGTGGCAAGAGGAAGCACTGGAATAGGAGAGACCATGAAATCCTACGACCCAAAGAAACACTCTGGGTAGAATGGCAGGCAGAGGAAGAAGAGACTGAAAGAAAGCTGACAAGGACAAAAACCTTTGTGGGTGGAAGACAGGCCAACACTAGCACTGCCTGAATCCTGCAGCTCAGATAACACATGATCCTGACAGTGAGTCAGGACAGACTTTTGGAAGCCTGTAACAGGCAACTGGAAGAAGCCGGACTCAAAAGGGTGTCTAAACAAGGAAATATCTGAATGCCTTGGAGGCTAAAACACACAATCAAAGGAGCTAGGCATTTTGTGAATACCCTTGGGGCAAAAGAGTGGCCAAATAGCAAAGTAAAGAAATGAAAATGACAGGAACAGAGAAACGTAAAAAGTTCCTGAAAAGAGGGTGACTAGGAAAATGAAGGTAAGTATCCTTCAGATCCAAGGACACAAGAAAAGCCTGGGGCAGCAACAGACAAATCAGGGTTTGAAGAGAAAGCATCCAAAAAGAAGGAAAGTTGAGAATGGTGTTGAGCAAGGAGAGACCCAGAATAGGTCTCCAAGTGCACATCTTTTGAGGAACCAGGAACATTCTGGAGTAAAATCCCTTTCTCACCTGGAAAGGAGGAACTGGACGAATAGTTCCCTGCTCTATCGGGGGACTCAAGAACCTCTGAGAAAAGAAGAGGCTGATTAAATCCCTGAGAAAGGAGGGGGAGACTTCCACACCATGAAGTAACCCTGATGGATGATGGACAGAACCCTGTAAGCTGAGGTGATGAGTTGCCAGTTTGGAAGACAGAGGGAGAGATGAAGGGACAAGGGAACCTGGCCAAGGATTAGGGAGGGCAAAATGTCAAATAGAAGCAGGCTTGTCAAAAAAAGAAGGCTTCTGAGCCACAGAAGCCTGGGAAAACTTTGCAAGAGGAGCACACCTATCATCCTTCCTGCCTTTACTGGCCTGATGAGGCTGCCTGCAAACAAAATCAGGCCTAGTAGGGTAGTTCCTCTGGGACTTAGGACTAGAGAACACAAAGATATGTTTAAGGTCTTGCAAAGCTTTAAATTTTTCTTGAGGAGACAAACACACCAGCAGCAGTCCCAAACAGATTCTTACTATCTAAACGGCCATCCAGCAACCTAACCTTAATGTCTCCAGGTAATGACTGCAGATGAAGCAAAGAGTAACACCTCATTACAGACCCAAAGGCAGAAGCTCTGGAAGAGGCATCAGCTGCATCACAGCTGAACTTGACAGAGTAGTGGCCAACTAAGAGGTAAAACCTAAAACAGATAAAGCAGGCGACTTCCCTTCAGAATCAGGGAGGTCAGAACTAACTTGAAAAGCCTGTGTAATTAAGGCCAGAGCATATCTGCTTGTGTGGATCTGGTGATTGATGTCCTTAAAGGCCAAAGTAAAAGCAGTACAGACCTCCTTTCCAAACCTTTCCACTGTCCTGCTATCCTTATCCAAAGGCAGAAGCTTGAAAAATGGCAAAAGCTTAGAAGGCTTGTCAGAGGAGAAGGAATTGACAATCCACAGGAACTTAGAGAACCTGTCAGGTTTATTTGGAGCAGGGGGCTGAGAATCAGGAGGCTTGGAGGCAGCTATAAAAGTTTCTAACACAGCAGCCGGCAGAAAAGGTACTGCAAAGGTACTGCAAAAAGTTTGACAGTGCCCACTTAAACCAGCTCATAATATGCCTTCTGGATATCAGACACCTGAAAAGAATCCCACTTAAAATATTTTATCATTCTAGCTACTGTCTCCTTAAAAGGCAACTTTTCCAAAAGAGAGACTGGACTAATGTACTCCTATTCGTCAGAGCCATAAGCCAAAGGAGAAGGCATCTGAAAGAGTAACACAAGGACCCTTCTTCAGACTCCAAATCATCATCTGAGGATCAGGTTCCCTAAGTCTTTTGGAAGGGGGTGAAATCCGAGGGGGAGTAGGGAGAGAAACCAACTCCTGACATTTTCTTTGAGGGTCCTTAGGACATAAAGAAGAAAGTTTAGTCTTCCGTTTTTCTTTGCAGAGACATCAGCCCTATAGCACAGGAGGTTCCAAACCCTGATGGGATTAAAAAAAAAAAAAAAAAAAAAAAAAAAAAAAAAAAGAGTACCTCAACTCTCTTCCCTGAGCACACTCTGCGGAATCCCTCTAGTGCCCTCTGAGACTTAAAAAAGAAAATGCGGTTCCCCCTTGATGTCCGCTGCAGACATGTGCAAAGCCTCACAGAACATACAAATGGAAGGATTCTTGCCAGTCTTCTGATGGGGTTGTGTCAGAGCAATCCACAGATGGCCTGCAGAGCTATCACCAGCTTCTTGAGAGATGTCTGGTGGAGGTTGGCTAGCCAAAGAATCCGTTCAAGATTTCTTGGCCTTCTTACTTAAAGAAAGTACCTTCAGGGTTAATAGTTTCCGCCATGCCACCCTGAGCTAACTACTTAAGCCTCTGGTTCTCTAGGTAGATGGCCAGGGAAAACAACCGGCTTCTAAGACTCTTAGACATTTAGGCACAAATGCCTTAACAAATACTACTGGAGGTATTGCTGTGGGAAGCACCCAAACAAAAAAATACACCACTCCTGATGATCCTTGTGGAGAATCTGCCTCCAACATTGATATTTCCCTTCTTGTATGACGAACTCCAGGTAATCAAAAGAAAACAAAACCAATGGTAAAAAGAAAAAAAGACCCCAACGGGGCTCTTGATAGCTAGGTATTCAGCACAGCTAAGGGCACTCAGACTAATGAGTGATGATGGCATTTGGACTGGAGGCAAAGTAGTTCTGGGTATCTGCATCTGTACATCACCTTTATGCCCTACGTCCTTTATGGTGAGGACACGTGTGACATAAGGTGCATTCAAGACCTACTGGCTGGATGCTGGGCTATCCTTGGCAGGAGTTTCCTAAGATTAAAGAATATTGCAACAGAGATGTACATCATCATCTCCTCTGGAATGAAATGGTTTAGCTACTCAAATCAAAATGAGGCCCAAGGTCCTTGTCTTTTTTTTTTTCTGACACCAAAAAGAATATGAAGTAACCAGACCGTCTCTGATTCAGTGGTACTTCCTGGATAAAGCTTTTTGAAGGTGGTATTCAAGATCTCCTTGTACCACCCATCTTCTGATGGGATGTGACACTAAGAAGACAGTAGGTTGTTTGGGGGGGGGGGGTATCAAGTAACCTCTGCATACTCTTGTCCAGGATCTACTTGTCAGGTGTGATGGCTGACCATGCCAAACAGTAAAGAAAGCTATGACCCCAACTGCATCCAAAGAGGGACACACTGAGAAACCCACAGGAAAACTGCATTATCCTCCTTTGTTGATCTGGTATTCTCCACAGATATCACAACCTCCATGATGGCAACAACTCCACCTGGGAAATGGAACTGATGTGTGGCTGCTAGCATGACAACAAAATTCTGATGTGGGCTCTTCTGCGTGTTCAGAAAAACTGGTGGGGGGGCTGTGAATTTAAAGCCAAAAGCTGCAAGGTTTTCTCTTCTCCATGTCACACTCCTCTACGTCTGGCTTTTATGTGAGGCCTTAAAAAATTGCTGTCATTACACAGGGCTTTGATAAAAAAGACAACTTGAAAAAACGGTCATGTGGAGCTAAGCAAGTTGGAACACCATAACTCTGATACCTGCTCTCCTAGATGCACCCCATCCCCCAATACAGTCTGATTTTGATTCTGCCTTCCATAGTACGCCCATTTTGTTGAGACAGTTTTGTTGATAGCTCCTTCCTTAGACTTGTCTTCTGTGTGGATTTGAAAGAGGTAGAATATTTTGTGAGGCACTGCCCTGGATCATACAATTGGTGGCTTTACAGTGTTCTCCTTTGACTGCCTTTATAAGTCTCTGTCTTTGGCACTCTGTGGATTTGATTTCCGTGAATCAGTAGTCTGGTATTCTCTCAGACAGACAAGAGGTTTTCTCACTTTGATTATTCTGATAATTTCTAGCATTTTCAGATAGTCTTTAATAATGCCTGCTTCTGAACTGTTACTTTCTGATAACATTCCTAAACCAACAGAATGTCTTCTTTCATCTTTTGGCTCTTAATTAACATTTTACTATAAGGGTTTTTAATCTACACTTTTTAACACTGCTAAGGTGGAATGATTTGATTGAATGTTTCGTGCTATGTGAACACTGGGCTGTTCCTATGCATTCCTCTCAATCGGCAGAGACTGAAAATTGGAACAAAGGCCCTTAAAAAGTAGATACATCTAGCTAAAAATACAGACATATGAAAAACAGATAGCACACAAATCATCTTGCTTCCAGTAGGATTATGGGATACCACTCAAACGCATTTAAAAAAAAAACAAAGTGACAAAATAATCATGTGTAAAATTTGTAGACATCAATTTATTACAAAATTCCACCACACAAGGTGATTTATTTTTGCTTCTGAAAAAGGGAAATTTAAGATGCCTTTTCTGCTGTTAATGCTGTTGTCACTAGTATATTGATCATATAGAGTGGTTTTCTGTGCAATAAATTCTTTAAATTGCTGTTGTCACTAGTATGTTGATCATGTAGGATGGTTTTCTGTGCAAAAGACATGCTGTATGTGGATTGGACACTAAAATTGCCCCTAGATGTGACTGCGTGCGTGTGTACCTTCCGCTAGGCTGGCAACTCGACACAGTAAAACTCCACTGCCAATCATGAGCAGACAGGTGATCCGCTGTGGTGATCCCTGACCGAGAAAAGCCGAAAGAAGAAGAAGACAACAGTTCTGTACCTGCAAAAGCCTGAAAGTACAGTTTTGTACCTACCATAAATGTAGATGTTCGAGTGCTAATACAGCTGCAGTCATAACAGATGGGTTCTCCTGCCGTCAGGCGGGTCCTCGGTCGGCCAAATTCCAAAGTCTAGGTCCAGCGTCGGTTGTCGTCGCTTCTTCCCTGACGTCAGTGCGACAGGGGTATAAAAGAACCAGCCGACGCCATTTTCTTCAGTTTTTCTTGCTCCAGATGTCAGGTGCCCCCAGAAGGAAGGCAATACATGAAAATATGTAATAATGCAATGCAATATAATCAAAAAACAGTAGTTGCAAGCAAATACACCATAAAAGAAAACTCCTAGAGGGGAAGGAGGGAGGGAAACCTGGACTGCAGCTGTATTAGCACTCGAACATCTACATTTATGGTAGGTACAAAACTGTACTATGTTCATCGTGCATACAGCTGCAGTCATAACAGATGGGTAGAATCCCAAAGCTAAGAAAGGGGTGGTAGGCACTAGGTGGAACTAGGAGGAGCCAAAATGCCCTGCAAGACTGCAGTGGCAAAGCCTGCTCTAGATTTGGAGTATAATGGTAGGTTGTAGTGCTTGGAGAAGGTATGCACAGAACTCCAAGTGGCTGCTTCCAAAATATCCTTGGTAGGTACTCCTCTGAGGAAGGCTGCAGAGGTGGCTGTGGCCCTGGTGGAATGGGTTCTAATGCCTGTAGGTACAGTTTTGCCATGAAAAGAATTGCAAAAGCGTATGCAGTGTGCTATCAATTTTGAGATTGTTTGTTTGGAAATTGGCTTTCCTTGAACTCCTACCGCATAGGCCACAAAGAGCTGTTCTGCTTTTCTGAAAGGCTTTGTTCTGTCCAAATAATAACGCAGTTGTCTGTGGATGTCCAAGGAATGTAGTAACCTCTCCCCCTTGTTTTGAGGATTAGGATAAAAAGTAGGTAAATGTATGGCCTGATTTAAAGCTACCCTGGATACCACTTTAGGCATAAAGGATGGGTTGGTTCGTAAGGTAACTCTGTCCTGATGGAAGATGATAAAAGGCTGGACAGCCATGACAGCCTGTAGTTCTGAAACTCTACGAGCTGAAGTGATAACCAGAAGGAAGGCTGTTTTCCAGGACAAATATTGCAAATCTGATGAGGCAGCTGGCTCAAAAGGAGGCAAGGTCAGTTTTTCGAGAATGAAATTAAGATCCCAAGCAGGTATTGGTTGTTTCCTTGGAGGTCTTAAATTCTTAGCCCCTCTGAGGAACTGTCTTAAGAGAGGGTGAGAGAATAAAGGTGGATCAGTGTTGTATTCTGCGGAAATGGCTGAGGCATGGATTTTGATGGAGGAGAACGAAAGTCCACTACTTAGCAGTTCCGCCAAATATTGTAGTATTTGAGGTAAATTCAGTTTTCCAGGGTCCTGGCCCTTTTTCTCATTCTAGACGCAAAAACGTTTCCATTTTGCGGAGTAAGCTTTTCTAGTTGATGGCCTTCTGGCCTCCAAAATGACATCCTGCACCTCCTTGGAGAGTAGGGCCTGCTGTGATGCTAAGGAATCTTCCATGCAGCTAGACTGAGTGTTTTTAGCTGACTGTGAAGAGATTTGAAGCTGTGCTGAGTCAGAAGAAAAGGCATTAGAGGCAGGGTCCATGGTGGTGAATGCGTCAGGCTCCTCAGGAGTGGGTACCAGTGTTGCCTTGGCCAGTCCGGAGCAATGAGGATCATCTTTGGTCTGTCTGCTCTGGTCTTCAATAGGACTTTGGGCAGCAGAGGAAGAGGCGGGAAGGCATAAACTGTCAATGATGTCCAACTGAAAGAGAGAGCATCCACTCTCCAGGCCTTTGGATGGAAGCTCCTTGAGCAGAATTTTGTCAATTGATGATTTTTGTGGGAGGCAAAGAGATCTATGTCTGGCCTTCCCCATTCTTGGATTATTTCTGCAAAAAATTTTGGATGCAACTTCCATTCGTGTGGATCTGTCATATTCCTGCTGAGGTTGTCTGCCAGGTTGTTTTCCTTGCCTGGCAAGTACTGTGCTTGTAGTTCCATTTGTAAGTCCATGGTCATGTTCCAAAGTGACATGGCCAGTATGCATAGGGGGTAAGAATGTGTTCCTCCCTGCTCGTTTATGTACCACATAACTGTGGTGTTGTCCGTTCTTATCAATAGTTGACCTGGTTGTAGAAGGTCCTTGAAAGCTATAATAGCATTTATTACTGCTAGCATTTCTTTTTGATTGATGTGAAGGTGCTTTTCTTTTGGGACCATTTGCCCTGAATGCACGGGTCTGTCATGTCGCCCCAGGCGTAGTCCGAGGCGTCTGTTGTGATGACTTGATTTGCTAGAGGCTTGCTGAATGGAAGACCTGTGTTTGTTTGACATGCTTGAGCCCACCACAGAAATTCCTTTTGCAGACATGGAATTAGTGGTATTATTGTTTCCAAACTGTGGCTGTGTTGAGACCATATGTTTTTTAGGTACCATTGTAGTTTTCTCATATGCAGCTTTGCACATGGGATTAGTAAGATGCAAGATGCCATGAATCCCAGAGCCTGCAGGATTTTTCTTGCAGTCAGCCTGGTGCAATTTGCCAGTGTTCTGAAGTATTGAATTAGTTGCCCCTGCTTCTCTGGCATGAGGTAGGCCATCTGGTTGTTTGTGTCCAAATTGGCACCCAGGAAAATTATCTTCCGAGAGGGTATTAGCCTTGATTTCTCTTTGTTGACTGTGTATCCCAGAGAGTTTAATAACATTATTACATAAGCCAGATGTTTCAGAAGAATGTGCTTGCTGCCCGCTTGGATCAGGCAGTCGTCCAAATAAGGGTATATTTGTATCCCTTGAAGTCTGCAGTAGGCAATGACTGATGCCAGGCATTTCGTGAATACTCTGGGTGCAGTAGATAAGCCAAAGGGCAATGCAGAGAATTGATAATGAGTTGAACCTCCAAGAAATCTGAGGTATCTTCTGCAATTTTGTCTGATTGGGACATGCAGGTATGCCTCCTTGAGATCCAATGTTACCAGCCAAGACTCCTTGCCCAGCATGGGAAGAAGTTGCTGTAGAGTGAGCATCTTGAATTTTGGTACGAGTAGGAATGTGTTTAGGATGGAAAGATCCAAAATAGGTCTCCAATCTTTTCCCTTTCTTGGCACCAGAAATAGCCTGGAATAAAAACCTTGACCTTGTTCGTGTAGGTACCTCTTGAATAGCTTTCATGTTTATGAGATCTGAAATTTGCCTTTGTGCCTCTGCCCTTTGATTGTGTGGCAGGTTTGGCATGCCTCTCATTTTGGAAGGGTATGAAAATGTTATTTGTAGCCTCTGTTTATAATGTCCAGGATCCATTTGTCCTTTGTGACAACATGCCAATTTTTTGAAAATAGTGCCAGCTTTCCTCCTAAGGTGGCTGCCATTTGAGACCTGGTTGGCATGCAAAGGGAAAGTCATTGGGTTTGCTTTCTGAAAGATTGCAGTTGTTCTCACCACCTCTTTGTGTAGGAGCTTGCCATTGTCTGCCTCTATGATCCTTGTGCTTGTCCTCTGCCCCTCGGCGCCTGTATCTGCCTCTTTGGGGTCTGTCTGTGGCAGGAAAGGACCAGTTTTTGGAAGGCCAATTTCTACTAAAACGTGGGGGTTGAACCTGCAGAAATTCTTTCACAGTTTGCATTGATTTAGCCTTTTCCTCCATTTTCCGTAATACTTCCTCAGCATTAGCCCCAAATAGTACATCCTTTTGAAGAGGGGCGTCTAGTAATTTAGCTTTGACATGATCAGGCAAGGCTTGTTCCTTGAGCCAGTCGTGCCTACGTATGACTGATCCTGTAACAGCAGCTCTACATGAGGCCTCTAAAGCATCAAAACCACATTGCAAGGTATGTTTACCCAATTGTTCTGCACTATGCATCAAATCCTGCAACTCCTTCAAGTCTGGTTGTTCAGGTTGTGACATTTTGCTTCTCAACTGTGATAACAGAAACTGTTGGTACTTTAACATATGGAAGTGGCAGTTTAATGCCCTCATGGTTAAGGTGGCCGAGGTGTATACCTTTTTCCCCCACCTTTCTAAAGCTCTGGAATCTCTCTCTGAAGGTAATGGATTTTTAGCAGTGGAGGTCTTAATTCCCTTGGGGCCCTGTGAGATAGTTTCTGGGTCAGCCGCATGGCTTTTGTATAGGAATTGGTGCGAGTCAGGAACTCGGTAATACCTGTCAGGCTTGACTGGGGCTGGAGGTAAAGAGTCTGGGTTAAGGCAGGCCTCCGAATACACATTATCTAGAATGTCTACGACAGGAGGTATAGCCAGAGGCCTGTGCTGAGGGAGCAAGAGAAAATCCCTAAGCCTTTTCTTGGAGTCTGAGTACTCTTGGCCTTCCCAGTGGAAGTGTTCCCTCAAGGTATGCAAGGTTTCCCCAAAGGAGTAATCCTCAGGGGAGACAGAGGGAATGGACTCCTCTGCATCAGAATCTTCAAAAGGGGAGTAGGAATGTTCCTGGTCATCAGAATGCTCTGAAATAATGGAGGCCTGGTCCGAGGAGGGGGATTCTTCCTCCACTCTGGGCCTTTTGTCCGGGCGCGGCGGGTTGAGAACCCCTGATAAGAGTAATCAAATCCTCAGCCATTTTGAGCATCTGCTTTTTAGGCATGGGGCCTTGAGAAGGGCCCTGTGGAGCTTGTCTCTTAGTATGCATGGCTGCTTTAGACTTAGTGAAGGCCTTCATGGAAAAAGAAGAGGAAGGCCTGAAGACACCTTGAGAGGTGGCAGACCTGTCTAAACTCTGAGTTTCACTGCCAAAAGTGGCTTCGGTATCGGTAGTCGGCGTGTGGGGCCAGGAGCCTGCGACCTCGGGTACAGTAGACACCGCCAATGAAGTGTCGTCGGTAGTCAGGGGCTGCGTAGGCGCCTCACTGAGAACCAGACCACCTGTAGTCGGCTTTGGCGTGGTGTCGGTAGAAGCCGCGGACCTCGTATGTCGGTCCTTATCTTTGCGTCTTTTACTCAAAACTGGAGTCGGAGTATCCGACGACATAATGTAATTACATTTTTTGCCAAAATAGTGTTGGGCGAACTCCGCCCGACACTTGATGGTGCGTCTGTTGAATGTAGCACAAAAACGACAGGCCGAGACGTTGTGGTCTGGGCCTAAGCAAGGAATGCAGAAGGAATGAAAATCCTTATGCGATATTTGCTACCCACATGAAATGCAATTATTAACTATGTCTGACATCGGTCCGAGGCAAGAAAAGTTTCCTCAACGGGGTACTTAGCTTTCAAGAAGACTTCGGTTGCAAAATATTCGTAATCTCAGGAGCTGGCCGACCGGCACCTGCGAACTGCTTCTGCTTCGGGCACCGCGCGGCAAGAAAGACTGAAGAAAATGGCGTCGGCTGGTTCTTTTATACCCCTGTCGCACTGACGTCAGGGAAGAAGCAACGACAACCGACGCCGGACCTAGACTTTGGAATTCGGCCGACCGAGGACCCACCTGACGGCAGGAAAACCCATCTGTTATGACTGCAGCTGTATGCACAATGAACATCAGGAGAGTCCCCAGACCAAACTAGACCCCAAACTCCATGGTTAAAAGGTCCAAGAATGTTGCCTCTACTCCAACTGGTGAAAATTACCCTCTCATCTGTAAAGAATCTACTTTTCTAATATCCCACCCCAGATAAATGCCACTGACAGCAGGAAAGGGCAGTCTACACAAGGTTTTGTTGGGGGCTGCTGCCAATTCATGGCCTCAAGTCAACAAACCAATATCAGAACAGGTCTGGAGCATGGAGGATCTACAACCAGAGACTCTCGAAATCCACAGTAACACCCTTGTCTAGCGGGGTGAGAGCATCATAAAAAGACCATAGTTGTACACCTGTGAAGAGGCTGCAATACAGTCCAAACACAGACATTACTCTAAATTTACTGCTAGGGTACGATACCAAGAACTCAAATGAGAGGAGCCAGGGCCCTGTCAAAATAAATTGCTCTGACAACATTGCTGCTATCTTTATATGAGCCATGGACCCCTCATGCATTCCCCTTAGCAACTCCATAAACTCTTTATGGAAATGCCACAGCCTTTAATACTTAATAAAGGGGCCTACATTCTTACTGGAGAAAATCATCAAAGGAACAAGGTACTGAGAACAAACAACTATGGAAAAAAAGGTAACAGACTGGGATGACTCCAAGAGGTAGTCTGTACTGCAGGTTAGAGACTGCTACCCCTACCAGGGACTGAACAGTACAGGCGAAAAGGATAGGGAAGACCAGCTCTGAATGAGTTTTTAGTAGCGTCTAGAACAGAAGCAGGTGTTACAAATGGGGATAATTAGTAGGCCATATGAATACTCTGCAATAATTTAAAAATTAGAAGATTTAGAAAATATTAAAGAGGGAATAGGAATACAATATACAAAGAACAGTGAGAAGACATCTGTTCAAGATTTCTGCATGGACATGTTTGAATAGGTATTTTAATACTCCAAGTAGATGTCTCAGAATTGCTGAAGACATGATGGGAAAGAGGTAACTGGGAAAATTTGTTTGGGAATATAGTCAGTTGGCAAATTAACTCATTCACTCCATTGGAGTTCAGGAAGTTTGAACTTCCAATGGGCAGAACCTAAGCCTTTTGACAGAATCAATTTATGTCCTCACATTTCAAACAAATGTTCCTGTATCTGGAACCATAGGGGTTACGAAGGAAGTATAAATGGCAAACACACTATTTTTACAGTTTAGTATACATATCGTATAGTTTTAGATTCTAAGTCTTAAACCAAATTTTATAACTCATAGTAAACACAGTAACTATTACATTTGTAATATTTTGTAAACAACTTACAATATCTTGGCAACCACTCAAGTTACACACATACTTTTAGCAGCATTTTATTCATCTAGCTGAAAGTTTTCATATGAGGCTAAGGAGTTCTGTCTTTGTTACTTGGTTGTTCAGATATTTTGAAAAATGTGAAAAATGTACCTACAGAAATTAATATCATAAAAAAAAAGTTATGTAGACACCATAACGTTCCATCTGAGTTGTTCTTCATTTGTCTTCAACCTGTGAGACACAAATCCGGGATGGAACAGACTCTGATGCATTTCTCCAGCATCGGATCTGAGCTTCAAGCTCCTCCCCTACCCATAATGCCCCGGTCTCCTTCCTCCCCTTAGATCGAGTTTGTTGCCCACCACAATAACCCAACCTGACACAATGTCTTACCCCTTAGGACAACAGCCCAGATATCATAAGGAATGACCATTTATGCCAAAGAAAGGGCCATGTCTTTTCCAGCCAGACCACCACACAGCCCATATCAGGCAGGGTGAAGGAGGGAGGGACGAAGACAAATGAAGAACAACAACTCAGATGGAATGTTATTGGTGAATACATAACTTCTTTATCTGAAGTTGTTGTCTTCATTTGCTCTTCCACCTGTGGGACAGAGTCCCCAGCTACCGAACACCTGGGAGGCCCTCATGAAAGGATATTCCTTAACATGGCAGAGCCAAAAGATGCCATACTTCTGGAGAGAAGATCTAACTTGTAATGGGAGATGAAAGTATGTAAAGATACCCGGGTAGCCGCCGAGCAAATGTCATCCAAGGAAACTCTGGACCAAGATGCAGCTGACGTAGACCTAGTAGAATGGGCCTTCACTTGACCTGGCAGAGACAATCCTTTGGTTAAATACGCCAAAAGTATACATTGAGAAATCCAACGAGCAATGGTGACTTTTGATACAGGATTCACTAAAAAGGGCTTAGAAAAGGAAATGGAAAGTTGATCGGGACTTGCAGAAGGAATTTGTTCTGTGTAAGTAAAAATGTAATTGTCTATGAACATCCAGCAGGTGCAATTTACACTCTCCCCTATTCTGAAAATTCAGAGAGAGGACCATGAGGTTGATAACCTGGTTGATGTTCGATTCTGAGGCCACTTTAGGAAGAAAGGAAGGATTAGGGCGCAAAGATACCGTCTTTATGGAAGATCACGGAAGGAGACTTAATCGATAAGGCATGAAGCTCGGATACTCTTTTAGCTGAACTAATACCACTCAGGAAGGCTGTCTTCCAAGACAGGAACCGCAGATCCACTGAAGCAGCTGGTTCAAAGGGGGAAGAAACCAAGGCTTGAAGGACCAAAGTAAGGTCCCAAGGAGGCATAGGGTCCTTGATCGGTGGAGTAAGAAGAAAAGTACCCTTCAGAAAAGCTTTACAGCGCTTAGAAGAGGCTAGAAAAGCTGAATTATCCCCTTATGTGGAAATTAGAAATAGCAGCCAGCTGAACTTTAATGGTAGAGAAGTTGGCCGCTTGTTGAAAAATGCCTGCCAGAAACTCTAAGATAACAGGAACCAGAGCAGTGAAGGGATTCAAATATCACTGAGATGCCCAAATTGAGAAATGCTTCCACTAACTCGAATAAACTTTACTTGTGGAAGATCTGAGTCAATACCAAAATTTTCTTAACCAGAGAATATAGCCCAGGAGTCTAACTATCATGGGAACTGGAGCAGCCAAGGAGTGAGCTTCAGACTGGCCAGATCTGAATGTGGAATCCCTGAGGGATGTGAAATTGGATCTGGAACCGAATCCAACATCCAGGGAGGACACGATACATGAGACCACAGAGAAGGGAACCATACTTGGCGAGGCCAGAAGGGGACAATGAAGATGACTTAGCTCCCCAGCCGCTGTGCTTTCTGAATGATTTTTGGTATTGGGAAGTAGAGGATAAGTGTAAAGAAGACCGGAGGGCCAAGCATGAACTAGAGCGTCTCTGGGGGACTCCCCCAGAGGGGGGGTTCAGAGTGAAAAATTTGCTGCACTTCACACTGGAAGGAGTGATCGGGACAAAGGCAGACTGCATGCTCCCAGCCCCACAGGGGGAGGGGCAGGCAAGACTCCCATCTGAATCTGATAGAGGATAAATCTCCGCATCATCCTGTTCACCTCGGCTTCGAAGAGGCTGTGGATGGATCTGGAAGAAGCAGCCACCAAAACCGGCCTAGAGAGATGGGGAGGGGAAGCTGATGGCGGGAGCAGACCCGAAACACCCCTGGCTCTGGGGAAAAACAAGGGGAACAAAGCTGGGTGGGATTTAGCCAAGCGTTCTGCCAAGGCAAAGCCATCGGGAGACCACTTCTTCGATCTGTCTCAGTCCTTGTGCTTACACTTCTCTCCATCCTGAGTCCTCTTAGAGGGAGGTTGAGTCGCAGAGGCTGGGGCGGAAGACTCAGAAGAGGCAGCCGAAGCCACTGAAGCAACTGTGGCCTCCGCCAGAGGTGGAGGGAAGAGGTCCTTAAGAATGAGTTTATTCCTCCTGTTGATCAATGCACAGGGATTGAACCCCGCACAGATTGAATAGGAGGAATCAAGGTGAGACACCCCTAAACAAACCATGCAGAGAGTGTGGCCATCCACTGGAGAAAGCTTATGGCCACACTCTGTGCACTTTCTGAAACCCGGTTTGGGTGTCTCTGCCATGTGGACAGAGGGAGAGACCTAAACACACACACACACACACACACACACCCACACACACACACACACACACACACACACAAACACACACACACACACACACACACACACACCGCAGGGAAGGAAAAGCGGGAACGTTTTTTTTTTTTTATAAACAGATAGATGCCTGAGCGCAAAGTTAGAAAGATGAAAGGGGTAGACAAAGTGGAAAGATGAATAGCCAAGAATAAGCCACAAACTTACCCAAAATGTTGCTTAGAACTCAGACCATGAGGCGAAAGCTAGCACGGAAAACGAGATCTCAGGGGAGGAAGGAGACAGGCTAATGGAGGAGGCTAGATACAATGCTGGGGAAATGCAGCAGAGTCAGATCAGTCCCGGATCCATGTCCCACAGGTTGAAGAGCAAATGAAGACAACTTCAGATCAACAGTTAATATCTATTTACCTGCACTGGACAGAGGTGAAATATTAATGCAGTTATGTTTGCCATTGTACAAGCTTTAAGATGAAACCTTTTAAAACCTTGTACATAGCATGCTTTTGGAACCGACGCAAATCTGAACATGCAATATTTGACTCCTAGATGCATCAGTAGGAATTAAAAAGAAGTTATGTACTCACCATAACATTCCATCTGAGTAGTTGTACTTCATTTGTCTTCAACCTGTGGGAATACGGATCCGTATCGGATCCGAGCCAGCAAATATTACTAGCATCAGCTCTGAGCTCCAGACTCCTCCCCTTACCCATAATACACCTCCAGTGCCTTCCATCCCCAGATCGAGTTTGCTGAACTTATACTTACAACCCGACCTGATAACATACTTGTGACCTATACTGCAGCCCATAGGCTGAACATGCGCCAAGGTCCGGGGGAAAGAGGGAGGGACGATTGAAGACAAATGAAGTACAACTACTCAGATGGAATGTTATGGTGAGTACATAACTTCTTTATCTGAAGTAGTTTACTTCATTTGGTCTTCAACCTGTGGGACAGAGTCCCCAGCTACTAAACTCCTGGGAGGCCCTCATGGAAGGATATTCTGGAGCACTACGGAGCCAAATGAAGCTCTCCTTCTGGACGTCAAATCCAATTTGTAATGAGAAATAAATGTTTGAGATGAGGACCAAGTAGCTGCAGATCAAATGTCATCCAAAGACGCTCTAGACCAGAAAGCCGCAGACATAGCCATGGACCTAGTGGAATGAGCTTTTACCTGACCTGGAGGAGACATGCTTTTGTCCTTACAGACCTGCAGGATGCATGAAGAAATCCATCTAGCTATAGTGACCTTGGAAATAGGTTTCCCCAAAAAGGATCTATAGAAGGAAAGAAACAATTGATCAGATTTACGAAAATCTTTTGCCCTGTGTAAACAGAATCGTAACTGTCTATGAACATCCAACATGTGTAGCTTGTATTCCATCTTGTTCGTAAAATTGGGAAAGAACACAGGCAAATTTATAGTCTGATTGATATTGACTGGTGATGCCACCTTAGGAAGAAAAGATGGATTTGTTCGCAGGGAAACTCTTGTCTTTATGAAAAATCATGTACGGAAGTTTAATGGACAAGGCCTGTAATTCCGAAACCCTTCTAGCAGAGGTAATAGCTACTAGAAAAGCTGTTTTCCACAACAGAAATTTTAGATCTGCAGTAGCGGCAGGCTCGAAAGGCAGAGAGACCACAGCTTGGATAACCATAATAAGGTCCGAAGGAGGGACAGGGTCTTTGACTGGGGGGGGGGGGGCTAGCAAAAAGGTGCCTATGATAAACGCTTTACACAGTCTGGAAGATGCTAAGGATGCAGAATTCTCGCCCACATGAAAATGGGAAATGGCAGCCAACTGAACTTTGACAACAGAAGAACTAGCTCCATGCTGGAAAATATCAGCTAGAAAATCAAGAATAGTGGAAATAGGAGTCGTGAAAGGGTCTAAACTCCTCTGAGAGGCCCAGAAAGAAAACCGTTTCCACTTGCTGCGATAAACCTTTCTGGTTGAAGACTTATGAGCAGCTACCAAAATAGATCTAACTGAGGAGGATAGTCTGGAAGTCCTAGCAATTACGGAAACTGGAGCAGCCATGCCGTGAGCTTCAGGCTGTCCAGACTTGGATGAGGCACGCCCGAGGGGTGTGAAATCTGATCCTGAATCGGATCTAAGATCCAATGTGGAGACAGAATTTGAGACCAAAGGAAGGGAAACCATACCTGGTGAAGCCAGAATGGGGCAATGAGGATAACCTTGCTCCCCAGTCGACAAGCTTTCTGCAGAAACCTCAGAATGAGGGGCATTTGGCAGGTAAGTATACAGAAGACCAGGAGGCCAAGCATGAAATAGACCATCTCTGGGGGACTCCCCAGGCGGGGGGTTCAGAGTGAAAAACCTGCTGTACTTCGCATTGGAAGGAGATGAGAAGAGATCGCAGCAAGGTTGACCCCCCCAGCTGAAGATCTGTTCCGCTACTGACAGATTCAGAGACCACTTGTAAGGCATCAGAATGGTCTGACTTAGCCTGTCTGCTAGAATGTTGGACTGTCCCGGATTGTGCATTGCGATGAGAAAGCAACTGATGGAGATCGCCCATTCCCACACTCTCATGGCCTCGCGACAAAGGGGGGTAAGATCTGGTCCCTCCCTGTTTGTTGATATACCAGACTGCTGACATGTTGTCTGAATGAATGGCAATCGTCCCTAGAGGAATAAAGGCATGAAGGGCCTGCAACGCTAGAAGGACTGCCCTCATCTCTAGGACATTTTTATGCAAGCTGGTCTCAATGGAGGACCACAGGCCTTGGACTGTCCTGCCCAAACAATGACCCCCCACCCAAGTTGGGAGGCATCCGTGGCCACTGTGGTTTGGGCCGGGGCTGGAACAAAGGGTCATCCCTCCAAAATGTCCAGAGAGCTCATCCACCATATGAGGGACGACCGACACACTTGACTTTGGTGGATAGGATAAGTTAGTGGTAGTTCCAACAGGGACGACTGAACCGCTAGAATCCACTGAAGAATCCGCATGTGTAGCCAAGCACACAGAAGAAGGGTTATGGCCGACGCCATCGAGCCTAGAGCCCTCAACGCTGATTCTGCCGTCGGGAGGTGTGAATGGTAGATCAGGGAGACATGCATCCTGAGGTTTTTAACTCTGTCCAATGTCAGGAATACATTGCACTGAAGTGCATCTATCCTGGCACCAATGTAGTCTATTAGCTGTGCAGGATCTAGGAGAGATTTGGATGTGTTGATTGTGATACCCAAAACTCAGGGCAAGTGCCAGAAAGTAATCCCTGGTTTGGGAAAGTAGATGCCGGGTGGGAGCAGTGAGGAACCAATCGTCCAGGTACAGATAGACCTGAATCCCCTGAAGCCTCAAGTGAGCCACTACAACTGCCATCACTTTGGTGAACACCCTGGGGGCTGTGGTGAGACCAAAGGGTAGGGCTCGAAATTGATAATGATTGGCCCCTAGCTGGACGCGGAGGAACCTCCTGGAACTTCTGTGCATTTTTATGTGATAGTAAGCATCCTGGAGGTCTAACGAGCACATCCAGTCACTCTCTTGCAGGTACAGCATGATGGACTGTAGTGTGACCATCCGGAACTTCTCTTTGGCAACTGACAGGTTCACGGTAGAGAGGTCCAGAATGGGCCTCAAGTCCCCCATTTTCTCGAGACCCGAAGTTTCATGGACCCCCCCCCCCTGCCTCTGGGCCAGCATCCATTCTGTCCCCCTCTGCCTCTAGGGGAAGAAGAGCCCTGAGTGTCCTGGGAATAGTCAGACTTCCGTAACCACATCTTCTTTTGCCCTCTCTGGTTCCAGGAAAAAGAACTTTGAGGATTAGAGAAGCGGATTCCAATGGCAGACCATGTCTTCCCGTCCTTCTCACTCTGGACTAGTGTGTGTCCTTGACGGTCTTACCGAAAAGTGTCGAGCCATCATAAGGGGCATAGGCAAAAGATGCCTTAAAGGATTCGGTAAATTGAAACAACCTGAGCCAGCTGTTATGCCTCATGGACATGCCAGACCTAGCTGCCCTAGCCAATCCTTCCGTAGCATGGGAGAGGAGTCGCATGGACGTATTTGATACCGCTTTTAAAGTGGCCAATTTCATGGAGAAAGAAGCCTTGTCCTCTTGCGACATGGACTTGGGTGGAGATTCCTCCAGCTCCTTTACTAGGTCGCGTTGGAGTCTAGTGACATGGGCCAAGTAATTCAGCCCCCTGATGGAGAAGGTAGCTGAAGCATATACCCGCTTCACTTGGTGGTCCATCATCCATGACTCCCAGTCAAGAGAGTGGACAGAGGAACACTCTTGAGATAGTTCCTTCTTAGTGGCTGCTGCTACCACCATGGCGTCCACAGGAGAGCCCTTATTCCAGGATGGCCTGTCAATTGGGGGGGCTTAAAATTGTATCGGGTCATTTGGGGATAGGCTCCATGATGCCTGGTTCCTTCCATGCCTGCGATGTGATCAAATCCACTACAGGATCTGCGGGAGGGGACACCCAGGAAGTAGATGGGCCCGTACCAAAAGCCTCCAGGAACACATACTCATCAGAAGAGGGCTTTGGGGCAGACCAACCTACCCGCTGGTGCAGGATCTCCATGATGTCTCCAAAGCAGACATCCTTGGGAGGTGATCTTGGGAAGCCCTCTCCATCATCTAAATCTGTGTCCTCGGTTAGGGACTTGGAGGAGTCCAAGTGCCTCCTCTTGCACGTATACTTGTGAGGCACATCTCCAAGTAGGGCTCTCAGGGAAGCGCTCACAAGCCATCTGTTCTTCAGGGGGAACCGTCTGGGGCTCTTCGAGCACGGGCTGTCCCTCTGGTAAGACAATGGGGACCGTAGACAAAGCTGAGGGGGTCTAGGCAGAGTCCGAGGGGGCAGTCAGGGGTCTCGATCCGATGGAGAGGACCCTTTCTACCTCATCGAATGCCGAAGGAGAGCGGACCTCCTAGGAAGCTAATAAGGAGGCCTGTCTCACCAGGTCCGACCCGAGAATCGGAGCCAGTCCCGAAGTGGATGGATCTCCAAGGGAGTGGACCTGGCCCGACATCGGAGCCGATGGAAAAAGTTCCACTCCCTCAGATCCGACACCCAAGCTGCAGCTCCGAGAGTGGCTCGGATCCGAACTGGTCAGATTCGGGACGCTCCAGGCAGCTGTTGGCATCTAGGAAACAAGTACCATCTGCGCCGACCCCCTAACAAAGACCAACCTTGGATCAGAGTACTCCAAAGATGAAGGTCAGATCGGGGAAGGAGAAATGGGTTGAAAAAAGGAAGCGAAATCCTCCCTCCAGAGGGAGGGCAGGGGCTGGCAAGACCCCCATCTGGATCAGAGTAAGGATAAAGCACCTCATCATCTTATCCAGATCCATATCCGTTAAGGAGCAGGTTGACCGTGACAAGGCCACGGACTCTTACTTGGTGGGTTGAGGAACCGAGGCCTGGGAAACTGAATGTGCCTCCTCCTTGTCCAGGGAGAACCTTGGAGACCAAAGCCGAGGGGAGTCAGAGAAACGTGCTGACTTGCTCGGAGAAGCGAGGTCCGGGGACCTCTTCGCTTCTCTCTCCCGTTCTCTACCTCTCTTCTGCTCCGCTATCACAGGCTTAGATGTAGGAGTTTGAGTCCCAGCCTGGGAGGGAGGAGAGGCCAGAGGAAGCGAAGAGGGAGAGGCAGTTACAGCAGCCGCTGTGACTGAAGCCGAAGGCGAGGAAGGATGATCAGCAAGACCTTTGAGGGCCAACTTGGCCTTCCTATCTTTTAAGGCTTGGGGGTTGAATCCTGCACAAATGAAGCAATCCACACTAAGGTGGGCCACACCTAGGCAAAACACACACAGAGTGTGGCCATCTGCTGGGGAGAGCGCTTATGGCCACACTCTGTGCAGCGCTTGAACACAAGCTTTTCAGCCATCCTGAGAGAAGGAAAGAAGCCTTAAGAAAAAAAAACAGGCAAAAACTTTCTCAACTCTAATACATACACACCCACTCACCACGCTAGTCTATAGACAACACTAAAGGGGGGAGGGGCACCACAGAACAAATTACTCTATCTACAAATTACTCTATCTACCTAAGCAAACCAACACTTGATGCCAAAGCGATGGGAGGGTAGAAGGGGTACCTAAACTAACCTAGATCGGCAAAAGAAAAGGAAAGTTTTAAACTTACAGTAGAGAAATAACCCACTGCTAGCTGGAGCTCTGAAGACACGATGTATAACAAATCGCAGCAAATGAGATCTAGTGATGGAAGGCAGTGGAGGTGTACTATGGGTAAGGGGAGGAGTCTGGAGCTCGGAGCTGATACTAGTAATATTTGCCGGCTTGGATCCGTATTCCCACAGGTTGAAGACCAAATGAAGTAAACTACTTCAGATCTGCAGATACACCTGTAGGTGTCACTCGAATGTAATGAGTTGAAAAGAAATTCAATAGAGTACTTCGCCAACATTTTGGGGGAGCATAAATCACAGTAACTAAAGAAATTCTTTTTGATCTGGGAAATGGGATATGAATTGCCTAGACATAGTAAGGGCTTGTCAAGTTCGATGCTACTGGCTTCCAGAAAAAGCAGTTACTAGAAAATGGAAATCAATTGAAGTACTGAACACTGTAAAGGAGAGAAAAAGTACAGTTGTGTCCCACTTACAACTGCAGATACTGAAGTAGCTCAATGTTGGAGTACTGATTTTTGGTATTCCTACCAGGCAGAAGCCAGCGGCTGACATGATTTCCAGAGTCTTTACATCATCCCTAGCAGACAAATGTCTAAAGACTGATGTCTGGATGTCAAAATATAAGAAAACATGCATCAGTACCATCCTAAGGTCTTTCTAAGCAATGAATGATGCCTGAGGACAGCACGACCTCTCCATTTGACTGATTTTGAAAAGAAAAAAATGCACAACCTCCCCATTTGACTGATTTTGAGAAGAAAAAACATAGGAGGCAGAGAAGGAAGGATGGAGATAAGAGGACTATTTGTAGAAAAAAAACTCTTCTACCCCTTGCACCTAAGCAAGGGAGTGAACAAGTGGTCAGCAGGCAAAGGGGTTGCAGAATAGGAGTATGAACAGCAACACTGAGCTACTCCAAAATCTACAATTACGGTAAGTAGGACACAACTGTACTACATTCTTCATAGTAAGTTTTGCAGTACTGAGTCTTAGGAGGCCTTCCAAAGCTAAAAGTTGGGTGATGTGTCATATGCATGACCTTCATAAATGAGACTTTGCAGGATGGCAATAGCAAAACCTGCTCTAGCGCTAGAGATACTGCCCGGGTTAGTGTTTTGTAAAGATGTGTACAGAGGTCCATGTTGCTGGCACTAGGATGGCCTGGGTGTGGAATCCTTTAGGAAAGAGTGGTGGTGGAGTGGGCTTTAAACTAGTAGCTTATTGGCCGTTTTGGGTCAGTTCCTATCTCTTTCAGTTTCCTGCTTTAAAACCGCATTTGCGCGGTTTTTCGTCAATATACAACTCCGCACAGCTCCTCGTGGTGTCCTGCAGAGTGATACAGGCAACAGAGAGACCCAAGAGAGACTTCCAGATTTAAGTATTTTTTTTTCTCTGTTTTTTTGCTTTTTTTTTTTTTTTCCCCGCCTAAAAAGTGAATTTCTAACTGATCTGTGTGTGCTTTAAAAAGTTTGAATTGCATTTGGCTTCTGCTTTTTACAGTTTTTGCACTTGTTTTATATCAATTTAAGTCGTTTTTGTATTGTATAACTGTCGTAGGCTACACACTAAAGTACGCTAGCCTGTTTGTAGCATTTACAGTGTTTTTTGTGTGTTTTTCTGCTGTTTCCTGAAAAAAAACAAACAAAAAAAATATTCTCTTTTCCCACCTTTGCTGAACTAGATTAGTCCAGATTTCAGGTTTTGCTGAATTCTGGACTGTGGAATAGTTTCCTGTGTTGCCCATATCATTACTTGGATAACAGGAAGCTTCTCTGTTCACCAGTGAGAGTGGGGAGCTTTGAGCAGCCTATCTGTCCCTGGAGGAGTGGTCTCAGCCCTGAAACTAGTAGCTTATTGGCCGTTTTGGGTCAATTCCTCTCTCTTTCAGTTTCCCTGCTTTACAACCCGCATTTGCACGGTTTTGCTTGATTTTGTGCATAGCGCAGCATCGGGCAGCGCTGCTTAAACGGGTTTAAACTATTCCCGGCTCCACAAAGTCTGCTCTTCACTTTTTCCCTTAGAACTGTTCTAAATCTCAAAGTAAGCACTCCATTTTCATTCTAAAGCCCTGCACTTGCTTGTATAAGTAATCTTATAAGTAAGCACTTATAAACTAAAGCACTACACCCTCTTATACTCCTATAAGTACTTGGCTCCCTATTGGTCCTTTTTGATCAGTCAAAAAGTAGTTCCTTATACTATTCAGGCATGTCCAGAAGTCAGTTTCGGGTTTACACTCCAGTCCAGCTGGTGAATCTGGGAATCTTGAGGCAATGTTACAACTGCATTATGTACACAGACCACCCTCTCCTCCTCCCAACAAGCTCAAATATATGTGAGAGATGCAACTATATAGCCAAACTGGAGGCTGAGCTCTCTCAACCCAGTACTGACGCAGTGAGTCAGGAGGAGAAGGTAACCACACACACCACAAATCCAGTCTCACATAGACCTATCGCAACAGCAAACCAAACACAAACACACAAAAACATACTCGGAGGCTCTAAATAAAAATCTGCCCAAGCAGCAGAGACCTCCAAAGCAGACATCCAAGCAACCGCTACCCCACAACAATACTCACGTATCACATAGTTCACAAAGTCAATGTGCCACACAGTCACACTTTTTAAGGCTAAATAACACACCTAATACACTTGTAATAGGTGACTCTATTGTCAGACACACTGACGTCCCACTCACCAGGCTGAACAAGGAGAAGGTCACTGTAAGCTGTCTGTCGGGTGCCAGGATCCGCCACATAACACAAGCACTCAGGTCACTCCAAAGCAAGTACAAGTATGACTCCATCATTGTCCATGCTGGTGTGAATGACCTGAGATGTACCTCCCTGGACTACATGAAAAGAGACATAGAGGAGCTCTCTGATCATGTAGCCCAGGCCGGTATGACCCTAACCTTGAGTAGCATCTTACCCTCACCAAGAATGATGCCACAGTATAAAGACAAAATGAGTCATTTTAACAACTGGCTAAAGTATTGGTGTCATTCAAAGGGGATCCAGTGTCTATTAGCCTGGGATGACATGCTCGACAAGCCACGTTACTTCGCTAGGGACGGCTTGCACCTGTTACCCCTGGGCTTTCGAATACTGGCTAAGGCTCTTGCCACCCCCATTGTGCCTTTTTTAGGCAAGGCTCAAAAGACAAACCCACCTCCATAGATAACTCAAGGAAAAAGAAACTAAGGGTAATGCTGCTCAACGCCAGAAGTCTAGACCTCAAGATGCAGCACTCAAGGCTCTCCTCAGTTTGGAGAATATAGATATCTGTGCAGTAATAGAAACCTGGTTCAAGGCTCCCGAGAGCACCCCAGCACTACCAGGTTATACCTCATACAGTACAGTTTTGTACCTACCATAAATGTAGATGTTCGAGTGCTCATACAGCTGCAGTCATCACACTTGGGTTATCCTGCCGTCAGGCGGGTCCTCGGTTGGCCGAATTCCAAAGTCTAGGTCCGGCGTCGGTTGTCGTCACTTCCTCCCTGACGTCAGTGCGACAGGGGTATAAAAGAGGCAGCCGATGCCATTTTCTTCAGTTTTTCTTGCCCCAGATGTCAGGTGCCCCCAGAAAGGAAGGCAATACATGATGTTATGCAAACATACATAAGTAAATAAATCAAAAAGTAGTTGCAAGCAAATACACCATGAAGGAATACCCCAAATAGGCTGTATGTTAAGGGTGTTTGTCATAAGCCCTGTCCTAAGAGGGGATGGAGGGAGGGTAACCTGGACTGCAGCTGTATGAGCACTCGAACATCTACATTTATGGTAGGTAAAAAACTGTACTATGTTCATCGTGCATACAGCTGCAGTCATCACACTTGGGTAGAATTCCAAAGCTAAGTAAGGGTGGCTGGTACTAAGCGGAATTAGGAGGGGCTAGAATGCCCTGCAGGACTGCTGTGGCAAAGCCCGCTCTAGATTTTGAGTATAGTGGAAGGTGGTAGTGCTTGGTGAAAGTGTGCACTGAACTCCAAGTAGCTGCTTCCAAAATGGCCTTGGTAGGGACCCCCCTGAGGAAAGCTGCTAAGGTAACTGTAGCCCTGGTGGAGTGGGATCTGATGTATGCAGACACTGGTTTTCCATGAAATGAATAACAAAAGTGTATGCAGTGGGCTATCCATTTTGAAATTGTCTGTTTGGAAATCGCCTTTCCTTGAGAATTTGTAGCATAGGACACAAAGAGCTGCTTAGATTTTCTGAATTACTTTGTTCTGTCCAAGTAATAACGAAGTTGCCTGTGAATGTCCAAGGAGTGTAGTAGCCTCTCCCCTTTGTTCTGTGGATTTGGATAGAAGGTAGGTAAATGAATAGTCTGATTCAAAGCCACACTGGATACTACCTTTGGCATGAAGGTAGGGTTGGTTCGTAAGGAAACCCTGTCCTGATGGAAAATGATGAATGGTTGCACAGCCATGAGGGCCTGTAGCTCCGAAACCCTGCGTGCTGAGGTAATAGCCAGAAGCAAGGCTGTTTTCCACGACAAGTATTGTAGCTCTGCTGAAGAAGCCGGCTCAAAAGGAGGCAGTGTCAGCTTCTCCAATACGAAGTTGAGGTCCCAAGCTGGAGCTGGTGGTTTCCGTGGGGGTTTTATATTTTTTGCCCCTCTGAGGAACTGCCTTAATAGAGGATGTGAGAATAAAGGAGGATCCGTATTGTATTGTGCTGAAATGGCTGAAGCGTGGATCTTGATGGAAGAGAAGGAAAGGCCACTGTTTAACATCTCAGCTAGGTACTGTAAAATCTGAGGTATATTTATTACCAAAGGATTCTGGCCCTTTGCTTGATTCCAGGAACAAAATCGTTTCCATTTGGCGGAGTAGATTTTTCTGGTAGAGGGTCGCCTGGCCTCCAAGATGACATCCTGTACCTCTTTGGAGAGGAGAGTCTGTTGGCAAATTAAGGTATTTTCCATGCAGCTAGATTTAGAGTTCTGAGCTGGCTGTGAAGGGTCTTGTAGTTGTGCTGGGACAACAGAAGAGGAACTTGAGGTAGGATCCATGGTGGTGAGTGAGACAGGCTCTTTAGGAGAGGATACCAGTGTTGTCGTGGCCAGTCTGGAGCAATGAGAATCATTTGTGGCCTCTCTGCTCTGCTTTTTAATAGGACTTTGGGCAGTAGAGGTAGAGGAGGGAAGGCATAGACTGTCAATGCTGTCCAATTGAAAGAGAGTGCGTCTACTTTCCAGGCCTGTGGATGATAGGTCCTTGAGCAGAATTCTTCCAACTGGTAATTTCTGTGGGTAGCAAATAGATCTATGTCTGGCTGTCCCCATGCTTGAGTTATCTTTGAGAAGACTTGAGGATGCAACTTCCATTCGTGTGTCATAATTCTGCTTAAGTTGTCTGCCAGTGTGTTTTCCTTCCCTGGCACGAATTGTGCCTGCAGTTGAACTTGTAATTCCAATGCTGTGTTCTACAGGGTCATAGCTTGCCTGCACAGGGGGTATGAATGCGTCCCTCCCTGTTTGTTTATGTACCACATGACTGTGGCGTTGTCTGTCCTTATTAATAGCTGGCCCGGATGCAGTAGGTCCTTGAAGGTCATAAGAGCATTTTGCACAGCTAGCATCTCCTTTTGGTTGATGTGTAGGTTCATCTGTTTTTGGGACTATTTTCCCTGGATGCACTGATCTGCCATGTGTGCTCCCCAGGCGTAGTCTGAGGTGTCTGTTGTGATGATTTGACTTGCTTGTGGTATACAGAAGGGGAGACCCGTGTTTCTTTGGCATGCTTGAGCCCACCACAAAAATTCCTTTTGAAGGCATGGAATGAGTGGTAAAATTGTTTCCAAGCTGTGGCTGTGTTGAGACCACAAGTTTTTTAGGTACCATTGTAGTTTCCTCATATGCAGCTTTGCAAATGGTATTAGTAGGATGCAAGATGCCATGAACCCCAGAGCCTGCAGGATCTTCCTTGCAGTTAGCCTGGTTAAAGTTGCCATTTTGTTGAAGTATTGAGACAGTTGCCCTTGTTTGTCTGGCGTGAGGTAGGCCATCTGGGCCATTGTATTTAAGCTGGCACCCAGGAAAATTATCTGTTGAGAGGGTATTAGTTTTGATTTCTTTTTGTTCACTGTGTACCCCAGGCAGTTTAACAGTTTTATTACAAACGCCAGATGTTGCAATAGAATGTCCTTGCTGTCCGCTTGGATCAGGCAGTTGTCTAGATATGGGTAGATTTGTATTCCTCGTTGTCTGCAGAAAGCAATTACTGATGCCAGGCATTTTGTAAACACTCTGGGCGCAGTAGATAAGCCAAAGGGCAATGCAGAGAATTGATAATGGGTTGAACCTGCAAGAAATCTGAGGTATCTTCTGCAATCTTGTCTGATAGGGACATGCAGGTATGCCTCCTTGAGGTCCAACGTTACCAGCCAAGACTCCTTGCCCAGCATGGGAAGAAGCTGCTGTAATGTGAGCATCTTGAATTTTGGTACCTCTAGATATGTGTTTAGAATAGATAGGTCTAAGATGGGTCTCCAATCTTTGTCCTTCCTTGGTACCAGAAATAGTCTTGAATAAAAACCTTGACCTTTGTTCTTTTGCAGGTACCTCTTGAATTGCTTTCATATCCATGAGAGCGGAAATTTGTTTTTGTGCCTCTGCCCATTGATTTTGTGGCAGGTTTGGTATGCCTCTCATTTTTGGAAGGGTGTGAAAGTGGAACCTGTAGACTCTGTGTATAATATCCAGAATCCATTTGTCCTTTGTAACAATGTGCCAGTTTTTTGAAAATAAGGCCAGTTTTCCGCCCAAAGGCGCTGCCATTATTGCTTTGTTTGGTAGGCATAGGGGAAAGTCATTGTGTCTGTTTTCTAAATGACTGTGGTCTATCTTCTCCACCTCTTGGGGCTGGTGCTTGCCACTGCCTAGCTCTGTAAGATCCTTGAGGTTGTCCTCTACCCCTTGGGCATCTGTATCTACCCCTTTGGGGTTTGTCTGTGGCTGGAAAGGACCAATTTTTTGAAGGCCAGTTTCTGCTGAAGCGTGGAGGTTGCACCTGTAAGAAATCTTTAACTGTTTGCATAGATTTCGCTTTTTCCTCCATTTTCTTTAGTACCTCCTCCGCTTTAACACCAAACAATACATCGTTTTGTAGTGGTGCATCTAATAACTTTGCTTTGACATGATCTGGTAAGGTTTGTTCTTTGAGCCAAGCGTGTCTACGTATGACAGACCCCGTGACAGCAGCTCTACATGAGGCCTCTAAAGCATCAAAACCACACTGTAAGGTATGTTTCCCCACTTGTTCTGCTCCATGCAACAAATCCTGCAACTCTTTCAAATCTGGTTGTTCTGTTTGTGTCATTTTGCTTTTCAGCTGAGATAGCAAGAACTGCTGGTACTTTAACATATGAAATTGACAGTTTAATGCCCTCAGGGTTAAAGTGGTTGATGTATACACCTTTTTCCCCTACCTTTCTAATGCTCTGGAATCTCTCTCTGAAGGTAAAGGGCTTTTAGCAATAGAGGCCTTAACCCCCTTGGGACCCTGAGAAATAGTTTCTGGGTCAGCAGAAGGGCTTTTATAAAGGAACTGGTGAGAATCAGGAACCCGGTAATATCTGTCTGGTTTAACAGGGGCAGGAGGTAAAGAGTCTGGATTAAGACTGGCTTCTGCGTACACATCATCCAAAATATCTAAGACAGGAGGAATAGCCAGGGGCCTATGCTGGGGAAGCAGCAGAAATTCCCTGAGCCTTTTCTTGGAATCTGAGTAATCTTGGCCTTCCCAGAGGAAGTGCTCTCTCAATGTATGAAGGGTTTCCCCAAGAGAGTAGTCCTCAGGGGGGGAGACCGAGGGAATAGACTCCTCAGCATCAGAGTCTTCAAATGGGGAATAAGCGTAATCCTGGTCCTCAGAAAGGTCTGCGGTAATAGAAGCCTGGTCTGAGGAAGGGAAGTCTTCCTCCAACCTGGGTCTTTTGTCTGAGGGGGGTTGAGAACCCCTGATGAGTGTAATCAAATCCTCAGCCATTTTAAGCATCTGTTTTTTAGGCATGGGGCCTTGAGTGGGGGTCTGAGGACCCTGTTTTTTAATTTTCATTGGAGCTTTAGATTTAGAGAATGATTTAATAGAGAAGGTGGTAGGCCTGAAAACGCCTTCAGAAAAGGCAGGCCTTGCTAAATTTTCCATTTCTCCGCCAAGAGTGGCGTCGGTATCTGCAGTGGAAATGGAGACCGAGGAAGCTGCGACCTCGGGTACTGAAGTCGCCGGTAAAATAGTTTCATCAGTAGTCAGGGGCTGCATAGGTGCCTCGCTGAGAACTGGAGAACCGGTAGTCGGCCTTAGCGTGATCTCAGTACTCAGTGCAGGCCTCGGATGTTTGTCCTTATCCGTACATTTTTTGCCTGAAACTGGCGTCGGTATATCCGACGACATGATATAATTAAATTTTTTGCCAAAATAATGAAGGGCGAACTCCGCCCAGCGCTTAATAGTGCGCTTGTTAAACCTAGCACAAAAACGGCAGGCCAAGACGTGGTGGTCTGGCCCTAAGCAAGGTATACAGTAAGAGTGAAAATCCTTATGCGGTATTTGCTTCCCACAAGAAATGCAATTATTAACTTTGTCTGACATCGGTCTGAGGCAAGAAAAGTTTCCCCAATGGGGTACTTAGCTTTAGAGAAGACTTCGGCTGAAATACTTTTCGTAAATCTCAGGAGCTGGCCGACCGGCACTTGCGAACTGCTTCTGCTTCGGGCACCGCGTGGCAAGAAAGACTGGGGAAAATGGCGTCGGCTGCCTCTTTTATACCCCTGTCGCACTGACGTCAGGGAGGAAGCGACGACAACCAACGCCGGACCTAGACTTTGGAATTCGGCCGACCGAGGACCTGCCTGATGGCAGGATAACCCAAGTGTGATGACTGCAGCTGTATGCACGACGAACATCATGCTTTTCGGCCCCAAAACTCAGACTGAACCACAAAAGGAGGGGGAGTATCCATATTCATCAAGATACCAACACCTCCAGGTTAGTGGCATTGCACGAAGCATCAGAGACCATCCATGTGCAACTAACAGTGGGCAAAACTGCTTTTCAGTTTGTAGCCTGCTACAGACCACCCTCCCAAACTCAGGAACCCGACTCGACTTTCCTGAGAACACTGGAGAATATGAAGGTCTCTCCAAACACCATTATATTGGGTTACTTCAACTACCCAAACATAGACTGGGAGCACTACTCAAGCCCCAACACCCTCGCCCAACGGTTCCTAGAATTTATAAACTCAAATGCTATGGAACAACTGGTCACCACTCCCACAACAGGAGAAAACATATTGGACCTGATCATCACCAACATGGGGACTCTATGTTCCATACCAGAGGTATACCCCTCATTGGTAAGATCTGACCATAAATTAATCTCACTGGACATCCATATCCCGTCCCCACCCCCAGCCAAGGAAACCACGGTGAAGAACTTCTCAAAAGCAAACTTCACACTTCCCAAAACCGAGGTGGAATCCTTCAAAGCCCTCGGGCCAGTGGAAAATATGGCCCAAACCGCAGAATCCTTTACAAACACATTCTATGGACACCTACAGGAATGCATGGATCTTGCTACCCCATATAAAACCAAGACTCACTCCTCCAAAGGCAGGAGACCTGCCTGGTGGACCCCAGCCATAAATAAGCTATACAACAGAAGGAGGAAGCTACTACATGATAGAGCAAAATCCCAAAAAGGGAAGGCATCTCTGATCAGTACTAGCAAGAAACTACGATCCCTCATAAAATCATCTAAGGCCAGCTTGGAAAGAAAAATTGCACAAGATGCTAAAGATAATCACAAGGCCTTCTTTAGTTATGTCAGGAACCTGGGTGGCAACTCCCAGATATGCTCTGAGTTAGTGCAAAATGACAAAAAATACACTGAACCCACATTCATTGCCAACATCCTGGCAGACAGGTTCAGTGCAAACCCCCTCCCCTCCCCCAAAAGAGCAAATGTCTATCCCAACAGAGTGTAGCCTCCCTGACATCACAGATGCACAGGTGAGAGCTGCCCTCTCCAAAGCAAAAAACACAGCATCAATGGGACCGGACGGTGCCCCAGGCTGCGTCTTACACGAGCTCCAAGAAGAACTGAACCCTCACATAAAGTCATTGTTCAATCTCAGCCTTACTACAGGATATGTACCCAAGGAACGGCGTACAGCAACAGTGGTCCCACTCCACAAAAGGTGGTGCCACAATGGACCCCGGAAACTATCGCCCTATAAGCCTAACTAGCCTGGTCTGCAAATCTATGGAGCGTATCATCATGGAACTCATAAATAAAGACATTGGGAACCTCCAAACATTGGATCCTACCCAATTCGGCTTTGTTAAGGGCAAATCTTGCCTCTTGAACCTGGTCGACTTCTTTGAAACAGTCACCAAGGCCATAGATGAAGGGAAGGTAGCCCACACAGCCTACCTGGACCTCGGAAAAGCCTTCGACACAATACCCCACTCGGGCATCATAAATAAGCTCACCAGCTTAAATATCAACCCCTATGTCACAAGATGGGTTGCAAACTAGCTCACGGATAGAACCCACATGGTCAGAATTGCAGGTGCCATATCAGACTGTAAACCAGTTACAAGTGGCATCCCACAAGGCTCAGTCCTGGGACCTCTCTTGTTCGGTATATATTTCTCTGAGGTACAGGCTAACATGGGAGAACTATGGCTGACCAAGTTCGCAGATGACTGCAAACTGGGTGCCATAATTGACTTGCCGATTGATACAAGCATCCTCCAAAAGGGTCTCACAGAGGCGGATAACTGGTAACAGAGCCATGGCCTAAAGCTAAATGCCAAAAAGTGCATAGTCATCCCCTTTGGGAAAAACAAAGTGCCCACAAATTACCACATAGGTGGTAATCCATTAAGTATGGAAGAAGTAATTAGGGATTTGGGGACCCAAGTAGATAGCAATCTCTCCTTTGACAATCACGTTGCCAAAGTGGTTAGAAAGACCTTCTATATAGCCCACCTTATCATGAAAGGGTTCACATCTAGATCAAGTGAGGTCAATGTGCCCCTCTACTCCTCACTCATCAGGCCCATAAGTGAATACAATGCCCCATTTGGGATGTACCTTACCCGACACCTGCAACAACTGGAAAGACCCCAAAAGTACCTCACCAAGAGGATCAAGGGACTCAAACAGATGCCCTACGCAGTTAGGCTAAAGAAACTCCAGCTCTACTCAGTTGCTTACCGCCTACTCAGAGGCGATCTGTGCCTGACGTATAAAGCCATGTCCAACCCAGAATTAATGGACATGCTCCACCTCAGGAAATCCAAATCCCTTAGAGCTACATGCTCCAGGGACTTAAACCTCAGCACAGAAATAAATAGGACATGCTGGAGGGAAAGATTAAGATTCATATCCCAGAGGCTCCCCTCACTCTGGAACAAAATCCCAATCCATGTTAGGCAGAGCCCCTCAATGACCCTCTTCAGGAGAAATCCTGAGTGGATGGGAGATCGTAGGTTTACCCTGGGATCTCTTCTGTGTCCCTACTAGACAGAGGCACAGTAAACTAACCTTAAAATGGCTATCTTCTGTGACCTACTATACAGAGGCACAGTCAACTAATCTAAAAGGGTGGCGAAAGCCAAACACACTCTGGCTAGGCTTATAAATGCCCTAAGGCAGATAGCCTAGTATCAACCTATGAACCTATGATACTAATATCCTTTCCATTCTATGAGTAACAGAACTTAATGCAGTTAGCTATCCATATTGAAATGGTTTGTTTGGAGACTAGATTGCCCTGTTCACCCTCTGCGAAAGCCACCAGGAATTGCTCTGCCCTACTAGGATTTTTTTTCTCCTGTCTAGATAGTACTTGATCTGCCTGTGCACATCCAGGACATAGAGGACTTGCACTGCCCTGTTCTGTGGATTTGGGTAGAAGACTAGTAGATGGATAGCCTGCTTTAAAGAAAGTCCTGATACCACCTTAGGCATAAATCATGGATTTGCTCTGAAGGTGACTATTTCTGTGGAAAACAGTGAAAGGTTCATTGCACGCAAGAGCTTTAGTACAGAAACTCTCCTTGCTGATGTAACAGCTTTAAGAAAGGTGGTCTTCCAAATAACCATCATTAGAGATGTAGTGGAAGCAGGTTCAAATGAGGGCAAAGTTAGTTTTTCTAACAAATTTAGATCCCATGCTGGAACAGGGTTCTTTCTGGGCGATCTCAAGTGAATCATCCCTTTTAGAAAAAAGTTTCATGTGAAGGTGTGAGAAGACAGGTGAAACACTGTGAAAGCAAAATGATATTGCAGCTGCATGTGCCTTAATGCTGGAATAAGAAAGTCCTTCACTAAACTGGACTGAAATGTACTAGAAGACTGAATGTCTGCTTGACAAGGATTTGTGCAATTGCTATAACACCAAAGGGAAAATCTACTCAGTCTTGCCATACATGATTTCCGAGTATTGGGCTTCATTGCTTCTCTTAGAATGAAAAGCATGTCACAACCCAATCATCCAGACGGTTAACCGGAGGGTGATTAGATGGGGAAGACAGACAGTAGGGTGCAGAATCTCCCCTCACTGAATATCAGGAGGGAGAACCACTGCTGTCTTTCCTAGAAGGGGGCCAGTAGGATCAAGTTGGGTCTGTACACCCTGACTTTTGTCAGTACCCTAGGGATCAGGGGTAAGGGCATGAATGCATACAGGAGTCTGTTTGCACATGTGAAGGAGAATGCATCTATTTTCCAAGCTCCTGTTTGTTGTGTTCTGGAGGTGAACTTCTGTAGTTGCTTGCTCTGGTGAGAGGTGAGGAAGTCTATTGAGGGATTCACCAGTGTATGGTTACATCCAGGAAAACCTCTCTCTTCAGCATCTTTTTGTTGGCATACAGAAGGGCACCTGCTTTGAGAAATAGACAGGATAATGTTCTGGCTTGGACTATAAAAGTCATTCCTACTTCGTGAGCCAGCATCCAAATTTTCTTGGAAAGGTTAAGCAGGGTAAGATGCAAGTTACTCCTCGTTTCTTTATGTACCACATATCTAAGTGTTGTTTATCCACATTTGTAGGGTCCCTGGGCTTAAGTTTTGTTGAAACGCATTTACAGTCAGGTAGACTGCTAGTAACTCCTCCTGATTTATATGCAACTTCCTCTGCTGTGAGGACCAAATGCCTGTCACTTTCTTGGAACCCCAGTGGGCTTTCTAATCTACTGTCCACGGTGACTGTCTTGTCTGCTTCTAATAAAGTGCAATTTGCCCCTGGGTTCCACTGCATGGCTTTTTTTTCCCACCACAGCAGTTCTTCTTTCAGGTATGGAAGGAGAGGCAGTAGGGATTCCAGGAGTTGGGAAAGCTGTTGTCAAACATTTTTTAGAAACTACTCTTCAGGAGTAACTTGGCAAATGGGATCAAGAGAATGCAGGGTGCCATGTACCCCAGTATTCTCAAGAATTCTCTTGAAGTGATGAGCTGCTTTTTAGGAAGCAAACCAGCCAAGGCAGCATATCAACAAAGCAATTGTGTTTTTGGGAAAGAAGGCTTTTTGGTGAACCGAATCTATAAGGGCTCTCAAAAACAGGATCCTTGTTTGAGGGGGAATTTGGGATTTTTGAAAATTTAAAGTGAGACATAGCTTCTGCAGCAGACTACGGTGATCTGTTAGCTGTCCAGAGTCTCTGATGTGAATCTTCCTTGAATGAGGCCATCATCTAAATAAGGGTAAATATGAACCGCTAAAGTTCTGTAGTGTGCTATCAGAGGAGCTGGACATTTTGGGAAAACTCTGGATGCAGCAGAGAGCCCAAATTGTAAAGCACAGAAAGTACAGTTGTGTACACTTACCATAAATGTAGATGTTCGAGTGTATTCACTGTTGCAGTCATTACATTTGGGTAATCTGCTGGCAGGTTGCCCTCAGTCGGCCTGAATTCCAAAGTCTTAGGTCCTGCGTTGGTTGCTGTCTCTTCTTCCATGACGTCAGGTCGTCAGGGGTATAAAACAGGCAGCCAACGCCATTTACTTTAGTTTTTCTTGCCCCAGATGTCAGGTGCCCCCCAAAATGGGGAGTAAAAATATATATAAACTATATATACATGCAACAACATAAACTTTACCTTCATCTAAAAGCAAATACACCACAAAGGCTGTAGAATATAGTGAAGGAAAGAAAAACTCCAGAATAAAAGGGGGGATGGCGGGCGGGTAACCTGGACTGCAACAGTGAATACACTCTAACATCTACATTTATGGTAAGTGTACACAACTGTACTATGTTCTTTGTGTTTCACTGTTGCAGTCATTACATTTGGGTAGAATCCCAAAGCTATGGATGGGAGGCTGGAGCTAAACAGCATTAGGGGCGGCTATAAGGCCCTGCAGAACTGCAATGGTAAAGCCTGCCCTGGACTTAGAGAAGAGAGGCAAATGATAATGCTTTGTAAAAGTATGATCAGAACTCCAAGTAGCAGCTTCTAGAATGTCTTTGGTTGGTATCCCTCTGAGAAAAACTGCTGATGTAGCTGTAGCCCTGGTGGAATGAGACCTAATGATCTTGGGCACTGGTTTACCATGATGTAAATAGCAGAAACGAATGCAGTGGCTTATCCACTTTGAAAGAGTCTGCTTTGAAATAGCCTTTCCTTCTGATCCTGCAGCAAATAACACCAGTAGCTGCTCAGTTTTTCTTAGAGATTTAGTCTTGCTCAAGCAGAATCTTAGTTGTCTGTGTACATCCAAGGAATGCAGGATCCGCTCCCCCTTGTTCTGCAGATTTGGGTAAAAAGTTGGCAGATTAATAGTTTGGTTAAGAGTCACACTGGAAAAGACCTTAAGCATAAAGGAAGGATTGGTCCTGAGGGACACACTGTCTGGCTAAAATAGATT